>NC_041407.2:69535953-69839525 GCF_900747795.2 Erpetoichthys calabaricus
GAGGAAAAAGTATAAATAGGTGCACCGGGCAGCCATTAGTGATGCCCTTGGTCTCAGTGATGCTGAACAGTGTGACTGTGGACATCAGAAGGTGACAAAGATTGCTGATCCTGTGATACCAACAGTGTTCACATTGCAGGGCAAAAATGCTTTACCCTTGCAACAAATTGCTTCCGTCTTCTGTCTTCTTAACTGGGTAGAGCTGCAGTATGCATGATGAAATAGCCACTTTAGCATTGTACATACTGAATCAAAGCGTGTGTGTGTATTGACTCTGCTGGCCAGGAGCAGTATTTAAGAATGGAATAAGGAGAGGGATTGTGGTTTTAGTAACAGGCAAAAGTTGATTGAGGTAAGACAATACTCTAAAAACAAACCCAGTAAATGAAACCAAAATCTTGATTGAAAAAAGAGTGTAGATACCAAAATAATTTTATGTGACCAATGCTAAAGCAAAGATGAAAGTCATTGTCTGTAGCTCTCTTCACAACACAAACAAAGGTCGGTTCATTGAAACAGACATTTATTGCTTGGGCTTGTCTTACTCACACTGTCACGCCACCACGTTGTGAGAACTACATGGTGAGTAATCAGTACAAAACACATTAGTGAATACTAATAACTATCATGCACACACGATGAAATACAAAACATTTAGTGCAAACATGAAACAAAAGACGTTTTACAAATAAAATACCTCGTTGGCCACTTGTCATGAAAAGAGGTCCTTAAATCTTTGAGTCACTTTGATTGTCTGCTTTAGCTTCAGATATCTATAGTTTTAACCTTAAATGCAACATGGCAGAGCCTTGTGAGAGACATCCTCCCATCTGCGGTCCGTGGGGAGGTCTTTCTCATGTTCTCTCGATAATTCCTAAGTGCGTTCTCGCAAGACACATTACTTTACATATTATCTTAAAGTCAGTTAACAATAACAAACGAATTGTAACATGTAAATTTACTATACACATCATGTTTTAAATTTAGACATTTTAAACTTAAACTATATATAATGAAGTTATGTAACACATCATAAATCAATTATCTGCATCATGAACTTCACATTAAATATTGTTCAACAACATTTACATTGTCAATTAACAAAACAATTTGAAGCCAAAAATCAGGTTCAAACACTAGTAGAAACGCTCTCTGTGTTGTATTCACAAATTTGGACAATGACAATGTGTACGATGCTCAACCTTTATACCATTGACCAGGTGCTGTCATGCATTATACACTTCCAGTTGACCTTGCCTAGTAACCGAACCAAACAGAATGCACAAAATAGTGGTTCCAAAATCACAAACAAAATGATGCTGCAGTGAAAGCTATTTATTTTTTAACAATATTAAGAATGTGTCTAAACAATACAATAAACAAAGTCATTGTGTTCTTTGGGATGCCTTTGTTATTTTTAAAGGCAATGGAATATCTGCAAATAGCAGAAATACAACACAGATCATGGCAGTATTTCTCAGGGAGAGTGGATATTTAGCATAATGCCGGTCAGCAGTACAAGGTGGCCTAGTGTATAATACAATTTGTGTACTTAAGATTTGCATACCCAAGTGACAGAATTCCTCATAGCTAATTTATTGTAGTATATTCCAGTTATTGAAAAGTTTAGGTTAGATGATGGATACAAGAAGCACTTTGAGCTACATCATTTGTATGAAAATATGCAATATAAATAAATGTTGTTGTTGTTTTTGTTATCCAAGCCACTGAATATCTCAGGTAGATATGTCAGGGAAACAGTATGGTACAGTTTTAAATCTGCATAGAGCAGGCCATCCTTGAAAAATGAGTGATTGGGCAAGAAGAAGACAAGGTCACCAACAGAACACTCATAACTTTGAGATTGCAGGGACTTTGCTGACAACTGTTGCATGGTTGTTTCACCATTTTCAGTATTTTGTGAGAGTGGCAACAAGAAAGCCACACACATGACATCTCAGAGTTTGCCAGAAGATACACGGGAGAATCTGAAGTCACCTGAAAAATGGTTCTATGGTCAGATGAAATCACCAATTGAGCTTTTTGGCCATAAGACAAAATATGTTAGGCGTAAGCACATTATCAGAAACACACCATCCTCCCCATGAAGAGTGGTCGTTGAAACATCATGCTGTGAGGAAGCTTTTGTGTAACACTCCCTGGAAGGCTAGTGAGGGTACAGAAGGAAATGAATGGAGAAAAATACAGAGAAATCCTGTGGGAAAACCTAATGCAGTCTTCAAGAAACCTGTGCTTTGGCATTAAATGTGTTTTTTAGGAAACAACAACCCCAAGCATAAAGCCAAAGCTACACAGGAATGGCTTAAAAACAACAATATCAATGTCCTAGAATGGATGAGTAAGAGTCAATTAAAAATTTGTGATTGGGCTTGAGAAAACCTGTTCACTCTCGACCTCCATACAACCTGACAGATCTTGAGAAGTTTTGTAAAGAAGGAGAAAGGGGGAGAATTGTAGTGTCCAGATGTGTAAACCTGATAGAGAGAGAAAGACCTATCCACAGAGTCATGCGTGGAATTGCTGTCAAAGGTGCACCTACTTAAAAGTGACATGTAGGGGGTAAATACTTATGTGATCAATTATTTTGTGCTTTATATTTGTAATTAATATAAATCACTTTTCAGAGGACTATTTTCACTTTTACCTTAAAGAGTCTTTTGTCATTGATCAGTATTAGAAAAGCCAATTTAAATCTACTGTGATTTGATGTTGTACAAAAATGAAATATAAAATCTTCCAAAAAGATGATATATTTTATAGGCACTGTATGTGTGTATGGAATAACTATGAGAGTTTGATTTTTATTTCTGCAAAAATCCAACTTTTCTCATGAATTATTCTTCTGTTTTAAGTGTTTAACTGTTGTTGTATCATGATATAATTAGAATGAACCAATAAATAAACATAAAAAATGTTCCTCAGACCACTCCTTCTTAACACCATGAAATGAAATCCTCACCCAACTGGATTCTGACAGATATGAGAGTGGATAAGTAACAGTTCTACTCCAATCTGTGCAGTTTTCGTGTGCAATTGAACTGAATAAGCAAGCAGTGCATTTTCAGAGCTCAAAGAACTATTTCTTTCACAGGACATTGTATACTCTTTTAGCAGATGTTTGAGAATTTTCATTATCATGTTGATGGCTTGATGGAAAGGGGTGCACAAGGTACAAATCATCTTTGGCAGCAGTTTATCATAGGGCACGAATGCTCACTCTTTAGGGCAGGGGTCTCCTACACGTTGCTTGCGAGCTACCGGTAACTCGCAACCCCTTTCCAAGTAGCTCACCAAAGGGTTAATGAATCCTACATAAATTTGAAAACTTGATTAGTCAAATTAGGGGTGGGCAATCTTTCCAAAAAATCATATCACAATCAATATTCCCTCTAAGGAGTAGCATATAGTGAGCAAAAAACATTGTTTATGAGCGACATTTTGTTTAAGCCAAAAATTTATGAGCACCAACTCTGACGGTCGGAGTGAGTGATGGTGCGATGAGTACGAGCAACGCCGTCGGAATGAGCTATCGTGCGGGAAGTATGAGCGACGCTCTGAATTCGTGTGAACGATCGCTCACGCGCTTAGCTTAGAGGGAACATTGATTTCACGATCCTTTTAACACAAAATCACGATCCACAGTCTGAATTGCAATCTCTTTTCAATGTGGCATACACTTAAGAGAATAACTCAAACTCATCAAGACCTAAGTAACAATTTATTTTAAATATCAAAATTGAATTCAAGTGTTCTCTTGTTCGCTAGCTAAGCGGAGTTAAGGTACATGCCCCGAAGCTGGCGAGTGAGTGAGGAAGGCCCCTCCCCCCAACCCGTTGTGTAGATCTCGGATTTGTGCAAATAAATCGGTACTGCAAGCGAACTATGATAGAATGAGAGAAGTCGCAAAATCAACCGGAATGTTCAAGCAAATTATAGAAAAAAACCCGGATCTAAATTTGTTAAGTAGTTCTCTTGTGAAAAACAGACAGACAGACATTGGATTTTATATATATTAGCAAACCTTTAAAATAATGTGCAATTGAAATCTCAACAGCATTCTCAGCATTTCTGGTGCTTAGTAGAGCCAGATAACTATAAGAATCTTCATCAAGCAGCTCTGAAAATGTCTGCTTTGTTTGGGTCTACATACCTCTGTGAGTCTGCCTTTTCTGACATGAATGTCATGAACATCAAAGTTCAGAGCAAGAATGACAGATGAACATTTAAATGACTCCATAACAGTGAATCTAAGTGGCTACACTCCACCATACACCTCTCTTGTTGACTCCGTGCAGCGCCACTCATCTGACTAACTAAAAAACACATCACACATGCAACTGGACATGTAAATACTCTTGTGAAGTGAAACAGTCACATGTAACAAAATGACAAATGAATAAGTAATATCTGTGTATTTGTAATTGCATTGTTTTGTTTTGACAGCATTCATGTTTTAATTCAATAGTGTGGGATACACATGAAAACACATACAGACCTACAAAATGCACTTGCAGGTGAACTAAATATTTTTTGTGATGTTTTAATGCAAAATGTGAGTTGTGGACACCAACATTTTGTAAATGTTCATGCAAAACAAGCTTATTCAGTTTGTTTGGGTTGAAGTAAGCTATGAGAATAAATGTTAGAAAACGTGAGTAGCTCTTTTAATTTGGTAAAAGTAGCTCTCAGGGGGAAAAGGTTGGAGACCCCTGCTTTAGGGAGTTTGCAGGTAACATTTAATATAATATAACCAGTAACGGCGTACTGCACGATAACGTGCAGTGAACACACTTGACTTGAGCGTTCATAGTTTTCATCCTCTTTCTCTGTTTAGCATTCTTTTGCTCAGAGGTTGATGCGCTTGCTGCTTCCTGAGTAGCACTTCTTTTCTCCACCCTAGCAGTCCGCTGCTTCTCTTATTTTGTTGGCATCTTTTCACGTTAAAACTGATTAAGTTAGTTTTTGTGTTACAATTACTTAGTACGTTTTTCTTAATTTTTCAATCTGCCTCAAGAATGATTAAAGATATGAAGAGGTAGGGGAAGTGACTGCGAAGGTGGTAGAGAATGAGAACGATGCACATACGCATGCGCCGCACTGCCACCCTGCTGCGCGCTGCCGAGAGTTGATTCTACAATAAAATAAAATAAAAATAAAAAGAGTAATAAAAATCATCACCCTGAAAGCGGATAGTAGACATCACGTAGTATATGTGTACAAAATTTCAGGTCAATAGGTGAAACGGATTGCAAGCTACAGGTGATTTAAAACCCTGAACAGACAAACGAATAGCCACGGTAGCGTATTATATATAAAGATTGTGATGAGGGAGGCAAACCCAAGTACCTCAAGAAAACTCCTCACAAACGAGGTGAAATGTGCAAAATGCACTACGTCTGTGAGTAGGCAATGACCAGAGCCCAGAATTCTCAGGGACTAATTGTGGGATTTTCATTTTCAAGATATGTTTATCATTCCACTTACCACAACTAATTCTAAAAAGTGTCACACATGTGTGTCGGAGGACCTCCTCACAGGATCAGTCGAGGTATGTAGTAACCCGCTGAGATGAGAGGGGGCACCGCTGCTTTCCGTGACATCTCCTTCTTTCCCCACAGTGCAGAGAAGCCACCCGGTGAAGGCATTTGATCCCGCCCCTTCTGGTGCTGCTGCCATAAAAGCCCGGGTATCCCAAACAGATGCGCCATTACTGGCAAGAGCAACCTGTCATGCGGAGCTCTGCTAGAAATGACTGCAACTCTCTACCCTTCTTTATTGAATTCCCGCATATGGGACACATGCTAAACAGCGATGCATTGTCCATGGACGTACGACCCAGTTAGCACCCCAAACATTCTTTTTGGCTTCTGGAGACCCGTCAATCCTACACCCGACCACAACTTATCAATAGAGAAATTAATTGCAGATCAGTCAGTGGCATGTTTGATTCTTTGATTCTTGAATTATTTAGCAGTGGCTGAATTTAGGATAAAGAATGATTTTAATACAATGTCATTTTTTGTTAGACCACCAAGACTTGCTCTATGCGTTGTGGGGAAAAAACATCCAAAGCAAACAGTACTGCAACAGCTTTTAGTAGATTAACAATGAAGGGGCCATATCAGTAAGGCCAAAGAGACTGTAACGCAGCAGAATGTTCAGGATTACAGAGCATATGAAATTACTTGAGATAATGAACAATGTTGCTGATTTGGCCTACAGTTAATTTTTTATTGCATCTATAGAGACTTTTAAAGAAAAAGTCATTTTTAAAACATTACAAGTAAATCTATTTAGTATATTAATGACACACAAATTGGAATTAATTGCATGCTAAAGTAATAATAAATATCTGACCTCTGCCGACATACTGTATATTATTAGAAATGTATGGGCATAATGTAGGTGTTTTGAGATAAAGACCCAGCTAAAAGCATAAGGCAAATCATTCCAAAAATATACTCTTTAGGGTTTTATGAATACTACATGCTACTGTCAAGAGAATACTCCAGTGCTTAATGCACACATGTTTAAACTAACAACTCAGAAAGCAATTAAAACAATGCATTGTATAAATATCTTTAGTTATTATCAAAAATGTAAATAATTTAACACCTCACTCTATGCTGCTGTTTGCAGTGTTTTATTCATCTGTTAAGTGGAGGAGCTGCAGAATTCTACCTGACAGAAATTGGTAAGTAAGATACGGCAATTATTGATAAAGTAGCTGATTCCACTTGTAATAGACCTGAGTTAAACACCAGGAAAAGTAGTGGAATATCTAAAGAGAGAAAGGGGTTGCAAAAATAAGTCCCCCATTTTCTGTGTTGAAAGAAACGGTAGTATACAGTTAATGATGAAGTGTTTCCGGGGCTTGGGCTAACAAGCCATCAACTGGCAGACAAGCGAAAAGTAGAGCAAGATCACAGGGGCTTGAAATGTTAAAGGATTTAATGGAAGAGGAAGGCAAAAATTGCTAATGTAGGAAGAGATGAAAGAGGTGAATGAAAGAGCAGGAAACCTGAAGAAAATTACTGCAATTATATATAACATACGCCATCATGGAAAAAGTCCGCTTTAGAGGCCATCTGTCACTGTTGCTTTTTCATTTCAATGTAATATTTTCAGTTTTCTTGAGAATGACTGTCTAGAGACAGTGAGGCAGAGAATTACTTATCCACCTGTCCATCCCTTTTGTGACATCATTTTTTTTCTATGTAATGTTATTGGTTTAATGTTAATTTATTGTTTAATATTAGTTTTTAATTCATATTCATTATTTACAATCTAGCCAATCAATATAGATATTTAAGCTAAACTGAACTAATCAGGCTTCTGATTAAAAGAGTGGCTGTTCTCTGCTGTAGACTTCTGTTACACACATGTACACTGGGATGATTTAGAGGTACCAGTTTAACCCAGCATACATGTCTTTTGGGAGAAAAATTTACCTACTTGAACAAAAATCCCATAGTGGTATGAGCAGAACAAAAAAATTAAATGAAGAGTGACTGGGTTGGGATCTAGTCTCCTAGTAATGGGAGGCAGCAACATTAACCACTGCATCACCATCATGTCCAAAGACACACACTTATACGTCATGTATTACTAAGGGGCTCTGCCCCTTGTTCACTTCGCTCATCAACCCCCGGGTCTGCGATATGCGCTAGCCACTTTGTGGCTCTGACGCTCACGTATGGGGAAGCGGATGTACAATTTAAACAGTGTGGCAGACGACCAGTGACCTTGCCCCACTAGGACGCCTGGAACAGGGAAGGACCGGGAGAGGGGCAATATCTCCCTTGGGCGCAAGAGGGCAGGCCCCATGGATTTCATCAGGGGCCATAGATACGGAGCTGGGGAGCTCAACCCTGTGAGGACCTGTGGCCACCACCACGGGGCGCCTGGACGGTCCTAGGGCCCTGGAGAACAGCACTTCCGCCACACAAGGAAGTGCTGCCAAACCAGGAACTCTGTACGTTCGGAGTGCTTCCAGGTGCAAGGGCAGCACTTCCGCCACACTGGGGAGTGCTGCCCTTGCACACATGGAGCCGGGTTGAAGAGGACAGAGCTTACGAGGAGGAGTGGAGGCAGTTGAAGAGTAGAGAAAAGGACTGGGTTTGTGGTTTGTGCACAATATTGTGTGTGGTGTATAATAAACGGTGCATGTTTTTGTACATCAGGAGTCCGTGTCTATCTGTGCCGAGGCTGATATCTTACAACAGATTGTTGTTTTCTTGGGAATTGATACATATGCATAATAGACCTAAATATTTTACATTTCAGCGAGTAATTAACCATAGTAAAAAATAGCAAAACATAATAAATTGAAATTAAATTATGTTTCATGTTGTGTTAGATGTATTTGTTGCATTATATGTTTTCATTCTATTTGGCTTTGAAATTAACATGCAAAGCACACATCCACACCACACCAGGCCACCTTAGAATTGTATGTCCTAGGATGAAGACTGGAGCAGCAGAAAGACAAAAACACACAGAAATGTAGAGAACGGCACGCAGACAGTGACCAAGACAGTATTCAGACCCTAGAACGTGGAGCTGGGATGCAGCAGTGGTAATGAATATATCAACCTGCCATCCTGTTTTAATTACTGCATTTCTAAATTAGTTATACTGTAGGTTTTATATTACTTACCAATAACTGTAATTGCATTTTTTTGTAATTATTTTTCATATAACATACAGTTTCTGCATTCCCTGTACAAAATTCCTGCTAATGTTGTGCAGGTCTTATCAGCAGCTACAGAGAGCTTTTGGTTGAGGTTACTGTCGCCCATTAATAGTTAAACAATATATCCTGTAAAGACAGGGCAATATACACTTTTGTATGCGCTCATATTGGTTTCATCAGCCTCAGTTAATGTTATAATAACTTTTCATTTTAGGAAAGAAATCAGATAATTCAAAAATTTACAAACCATTTTTCTCACAGCCGCAGATTGATAATGTTACACCCTTCCTCAGTATTGGTGTGGTCATTTAGACAAGTGATAAGGCAAATCCACAACAAGGTGTTTTATTTGGCTACTCCAAGATTTTTGCCACACAACCAAAAAATTAACAATGATAGCCAGAACTGTTATGTTGTGTTGTGGCAGTCTGTGTTGTGGCACTTTAGCCCCTGTTATGGAATATGTGCAAGCTTGCAAATCCTATGACTGCAAGCAACCAGCTGGCAGATCTGTGCTGTTCTCCAACAGCCTGCCTTGAGGTGTGGTGCGCAGCAAAGCATATAACCTGTAGATCTGGATAGATATCAGTCAAATCTTTCTTTCTTTCTTTCTTTCTTTCTTTCTTTCTTTCTTTCTTTCTTTCTTTCTTTCTTTAGAGGGTTGCTTACTAGATTTATGTGCATTATTAGTATTTGGTTGAATAATATTTTTATTAGAAATTAACATGCCACCCTCACTACTTTTCTTCTAAAACAGGAATATTATACTTGCTTCAATACTGTGACTTATTTTAAAATGAAAACGTGACTAAAACAAGCTTACCAGGAAATCAAATTGTTATGCTGATATGCTGGATGTTGGAGGGTTAAAACAATGTGTACTTCCTTCTGTTTATCTAGTACAAAATGTTTCCCATTTACATTTCTTTTGGCTTTTTATTCATCAAAATTACCAGGAAAAATAAAAACGTGAAATATGTTTTTGTTCATAAAATGGAAATATTATAAAACTACTAAACCCAAGCTCACATATGGTTTTTTAATATGCTCTTTTCAGTTAAAGATAAAACAAGCAACCAATTATTATATTCATCATTCTTTCCCAGAAGAACAGTTATCTCAAATTGAGGATTGATTTATTTTCAAAGCTTATACATTGCAAATTAAATAGATAAAGGAATAATATATATTTATAGGATCATACGTTTACAGTTCATTCTACCATACTTAATCATGTCATATCTTTTCTATATTTCACTTGTTAATAATTCTATTAGATAAATGTCCAAAGTACTTTTAAAAACACATTTTCATTTTAGTGCCAAATGCCATATTGGTCCATGTAAGGACCAATTTTTTTTTTTTTAATTAAACATTATTTAGGGTTTATTGTGTAAATCAATCACTCATAAAGTCAGAAAACAATTGTAAAAATCTAAATTAATGTTATTTAAGCCATACAGTAGTATTGTACTGTGATCTATACATTGTCAAAATAAATGTCCAACAAACCAACAACAGCAAGGCAGATGTATTTGTTTATTTAAAAAATTATGTATCAACTCTTTTCTCGTAGATTTCTGATATGCAGTCTAGTATGAAATGGCATCAGTTTCTCAGACCCGAGGTACTATGCAGCACATGTGCTCTACTTTCTAGGTTAGCTTTAACTTGGTAAATTTTTAGCAATCTAGTGTTTTCTTGAATATATTTTCCCCTAGTAGAATATTTAAAAACAAGTAAGTAAAATGTGGCATTTGCTGAATTGAGAGATGCTAGTGGGAGTAATCCTCATTATGTGCGCCTGTGACATAGACTGTACCGACATCATCATCTAATATTGGCTGCTACAACTTTGTGACATCACAAAACATCATGGGGCTCTGTGAAAAAAAAGGTTTCCCTAACCTGGCCACAAAGAAAAACTTCAGGGAAAAATCTGGTGAACAAGGTCAATGGAGTCATTCCTGGCGATAATAGGTAGTTTTTTTTCTATGTGTGTAAAAAACAAAGATAAAATTTCATCAATCACATTTTCTTAATAGAATTTCAAAGTTACTACAACAGCAGTATTTGAAGTGCTCAGGAGTGCTTTTTGAGCGTGACATGTACACAGATGAATAGATTTAAAAATACAGCACTAATTGGGATTGGCTGTAGTGGTATTAGTATTAAATTATTTTATCTCTTTAATTCTCGTGGTACCCCTTCAAGGAGCTTAGGCAGGGCCATGCTCAGTTTGAGAACCACTGCTATTGACAGTTGTCTCTTTCCAGAGAGTTGGGGCTGCGTGAGGCAAGCATCTCAGACAGAAGAGGCCAAAGGGATCCTGCAATCAATCACTTATGAAGTATTTTTATTACCCTGATATATGACAGTTCATCTAGAATTTCTCTGACTTCTGTCTGTGTGGTCATGTGTTTTGTCAAACCTGTGATGAAGTGAATTCATTGAGGTTTGCTCATCACTACTGTAGATACACAAATTATATTCTCTTTAAAAGTAATATTAAAATATTGCGGTGAACAGTAACTTTGACAGTGACCCCGGGACATTGTTTAATCCTTGTTAAAGGTTGTCTGATGAATGGGCGAATTAAATAAATTAAAGGGAGATACAGAAAACAGGAGGAACCGAGCAAAACCATAAGAAACAGGGAAACACATACTGTATGTTGGCACTGACTGTACAGGTCCCATGCCAAAGGCAAGAAGAATTACATTGCTCGGAGCACTGTAAAATAGGGGCTAAAAGAGTGAGCTCCAGCTAATCACTCCTTGGTCACAGGACTGAAGCAATAGCAGGGTAAAGATGTATGAGAACAGGCAAAACCCCCTTAATTTCTAGGTGGCAGCAGTGTGATACAGGATAGCGTACAGAAACTCCTGATGTTCATTATGACAGGCCAGCTGGCTGATCCTTTAAAAGGGCACTGCGATGTTTGGTTATCTGGAATCAACAGAGTAGCTCTTGCAGAGAAAACCCCAGACGTTCCACAGGCTGCTTCTGACTCCAGAAGTGACCCCATGGGTTTCCCAAAATACTAACTGCTGGATGGAGCCACATAATACCAAAGGATAGCTGAGCCTGGAGTGTAGAAACAAGTTAGTTCACAGGCTTAACTAGATGGAGAAAGAAACAGAGAGAGAGATGAGCTAGAATAAAGAGTAATCTAGAAAGTACTTTTACATAGACATGGGTGAGTTAGGTGAGTCACTCTATCTAATGTTAGGAATCAGCATGAAGCTTCACCCCCAGCCCTTCCTTTACCTTTGCTTTGCTCTGTGCCCCCATTACTGTATTGGATCAGATATTAGCAACAGATAGCTGATGGTAAATAAGGCCGGATGAAGCATGAGTCAACCACGTACCAAAAGGAAATCTCTCGGCCTAAAAAAGGTTTGTTTTAAAAACACTTAGTGAAAATTTAAAGCAAACAGTCCACACAAGAATAGAGAAAATTTGTTAAACACGTAGAATAAAGGTCAAAGAAAGGAAAAAATATTTCTTCTTGTTAAACTTCAATTGTTTCTATACTTAGGCCTAAGGATGAGTTATTTCTTTATGCTTTACTTCACATTCAGTACGTTCTAAATGTATGGCTCTGCACATACAACCTGTGGTGTAGCAATGGATTGTGCAGATTGTGCAAAGCACAAGGACCTATGAGCTTGGAGGGCCCACTCAGGGCTGCATAGATTTAAATAATAATAATGATAATTCACAGTTTCAGTGAAATGTTTGCACCATCACCAGGCAAGTCCAATCCAATCCATGATGATATTACGTATTCGACAGACCTGCAGTTTACACGAATTTAGACTTCGGGAGTATGGAGGCTCAGAGCCTAATCGGAGGCACAACACGTCCTAGTCGATCTTACAGAGAAGTCCACATTCCCAAATTTGGCAACGTTTGGCGTGCCATAGCAGATGTGAATGGAAGAAGTTTTGAAGGACGTCACATGAAAAATGTAAATATACATTATTATCGTAAATAATTGTTACTTTTCTACTTTGTCAACAGTTTTCGAAATTTGAACTCGTAAACAGTAAATCATAACAATTCTGTTGTTAAGTTATGGTTCCCGTTAGTCTGCAAATGCAGAATATTTGAATAATTTGACTCTTTTTATAATCTCGCCGTACAACGCCATGTTGGCTAGTAGCAGCGGATCCGGCAAACATTATAAGAGTGGTACTGCTAAATGTAAAGCACACCTGCAACAGGTATTGAAAAACACTAAGCTTTCTACCTTTCTCAAAACTGAGCAAGGGCCAGCCGTAGTACCTGAGAATGCTGATGCTGGTAAATCATCGCAACGGTCGCAAGCAGGTTATGCAGACAGTGCAGTGAGTGAAATGGTTGCAACTACTGAGTCTGGAAGTAGCACTACAATGGCTTTAGATCAGGTGCTATTTGCTAAAACCGTTAAAGATGGAGAAACAACTACTAAAGGCAAACAAGCAATATATATGATGAAGCAATCGTCTATCAACCAGGCAAATTTCTTGGAACCATTGACACCTCACTTTATGATGTCCATTTTCTTTGAACTTGTGTAAAACAGGTCGATTAGGCTATGTAGTAGTATCCTGTCAGCTGGTGTTGTCATTTTGATTTGTTAAAAATTGAAATGGCTTCATTTTATAGCATAGAACAGTTTCTACTTACTAGCTTATGTTACATTTTAATCATCTTCCTTCGCAAAGTTGTCTTGGAAAAGTAAGCGGGTCCACATCTTACATATTTTTATGTACTACTACTACCCACACCACTCACATTCCATTCCCACAATTTACTTTATTTTTATTAACTTACAGCTGCTGAAATAAAGTGGTTAAAAAAGTTTTTACAAATTCCATTTAGAGAGCTGGTTCGTTTGTCACCAGCTTGTGATCTGATAGTGTCGCAGACACAACTTCCCAGATTGCCCTTAGAATCTAGTTATGAATAAATTATTAACCGTTATACTAGACAGGAGGAGCCCAACTCAGGGCTCTGCACAAGGGCCTTCTGCAAGCTAGCTATGCCACTGCATACAACTGAGCATGTCAAGGCATGGTTTGGCAGGCAAGGCAGGTCACTAACTGAGACCAATCTATGGTCAGAGGGACAAGAAACAGTTAGAATATACCAATTCAATTCAGCTTGTGGGGGTTATAAAGACCTCCCATATGAATTGCACTAATTTATAGGCAAACATTTATTATAACTAAGAAAATACTTCTATCAACGTAACAGCTAAATAACCAGCAAATGGCTCTTACAATAGTAAAATATAAAGCTGAGAAGCAAGACCCTTAGAAAATGAAAAAGAAGAAAAGGATTATGTAAAGAATTAGCAGATGGGTGGGCAGCAAAGGCAATTCCTGAATAATAGACTCCGAGTGAAAAAATACTGTTTTAAGAAGAGACTGGAGTCAATAAAAACAGGTGTACATAGAAGTGAAGTGTAGGCAATGGAAAAAATGCAGTTACAAGCTGTCAAGAATGATAGCACTCAGTGCATGAATGTCTTGATGAGACACCAGAAATAGTAACATGGTGTTCATGAGTTGTTAAGGCAAATTATTAAAATGTTCAGGTTCTACTTGAGCAACATACTGTTTTTTTAAACATGCACCAAATCTGATTATGCAAGAAATTTTGATCTGAAAACATTCAGTAATTTCTTAACATTACAAGAGAGGACATAGTTTAGTTTATTGGGTGTAACAAGACAGCTTTTGACAGATAGTCAGTAAGGTCACGGCAGGGTACAGACTGGGAATGCATTGGAAATTACCAGTGTTTGCAACTGAAGGGTATTTCTTCTGGAATAAATAATCACACAATCCTTTGGACAAAATCTCCCGCTACTCTATAATAATTTATATGATAAACATTTTCATTGGTTCGGTGGGCTGGCGCCCTGCCCAGGGTTTGTTTCCTGCCTTGCGCCCTGTGTTGGCTGGGATTGGCTCCAACAGCCCCCCGTGACCCTGTAGTTAGGATATAGCGGGTTAGATAATAGATGGATGGATGGACATTTGCATTGGATCCGCCTAACTGGGCCAGAAACCTAATCATACAGCTTTCTGCTCATTCATTTCCTGAAGCTGCTTTTTCCATTACACAGTTACAAGGAGGCATAACCCATAGTAGTATCATCCAAGGCATCCAGTTCAGCATACCATTCCAGTAAGTCCCAGATCACACTTATACACATGCATATATTTATTCATACTTGTCGATTTTACAGTCTCCTATCAATTTAACACACTCATGTCTATTCCATCCATTTTCCAAACCCGCCATATCCTGAGTAGAGTCACAGGGATGTTGGAGCCTGTCCTGGCATGCATAGGGCACAAGGCTAGAACAACAACCTGGACAGGGTGCCAGGCCATTGCAGGGTAAACACATTGACACAAAAAACAGACACATATACACAAGGGCCAATTCTGCATTGCCAATGCTCCTAACTTGCATGTTTTTGAACTATGTGAGAAACAATGGAGCACGTGGAGGCCCACATAAATATGCAAACTCTACGCACAGAGGACTTGACACACTCATGTATGGGATGATAACTAAAACTGCATTACCAAAATGAAACCTATAAATCATGAGGAAACTGATTGGAAGTGAGGCCTGGTTAACCAAAAGGTAAGCTAAATGCCAACCCCTGTGCATCAGAGAGGACGGGTGGTAATGAGACTGACATTCAAGCCCAAGTCTCAATGGCCATCCCCCTTGCCACTTTCTAATTTCCCATTCAACATATAATGATTGGATTAGAAAGTGTTTGTTTCTAAGATGAAGAGATTCAGTAATGCTATGTAAAGATGGAATCAACTTTAACAGGCTGCACAGACAAAAGAGAATGTACTCTTTGGTTACTGGCAACTGTGACTCCAAGTCTAGATAAAGATGAGAATTAGCATTCTTTCCAAGCAAAGCTTCAACAAGACTTTGCAGGGATTGACTTATAGAAAGAGTGGCACAATTCTATCCTTGGTATCTTTGAGGCATGGAGAAAATCTGGGCAAAAAAATAGAAAGGTATCACAAGAGTATCCTAAGATAAAGGAAGAGAAAGAGAAAGAAGTTCAGTGGAGATGTGAAAGTAATCAGAAGAAGCGAGATCAGCAAAAAAATGTGTTTGGAAGAACAATGACTTGAGAACAGCAGGGAGACTGGCGGAGTGAATAAATCGTGAGAGCGTCAAAATAATCAAGAGAGAGAAAATTATAGCAGAGAAAGAGAAAAGTTAATCGCAGCAGTGCCCTTGGCAAGTGTCAATTGAGGTCATCCTATCAGCACAAAGGAGAGGTCAAATGCTTGAAGAATTTTGCTTTATTGCAAAGATAATTAAAAAATAATGGGAATTTTTAACACTGCACACTCTTTTGGCAGTTCTGCTATATAAAGAGCAATTTCACCCATCCATACATCCATCCTGCCATCTTTCTATTCATCTGTCCATCCACCCACCAGTTATGTGTACTAACTTTGTTTAATACAGCATTGCAGGGACTACTAATAAATGAAAACAAAATCATAGTCCTAGTGTTATCTTTATTTTCTGCTGAATTATCACTTCTGTTATTTATGAATTCTTTGTCAAATGTTTATTGTAATTATTGATTTTCTGTTCACTTTATTCTGTTTGTGTGGCATTGTTCTCCTACGTTTCTTATATTTAATGTATGGAAGTCAAAGGGGTGGGCCATCCCCTTATATCACATTGAGTGAGATCTTTGGAGATTATTTTGAGTATTTGTTCACTGGATGTACTGCTTATGCTGACTATTTGCTTCTGTTTATTGAAACTTGTTTTTCTTAGGATCGCTTTTCAGGCAACTCCTTTTTTTGCACTTTTTGAGTTTTTTCTTGTATTTTTACGTCTTGTGAACAGATATCCTCTTTTATAAAAGTTCTTGTAGGATTTGTCTCTATAGAAGCCAGAAGCTCCATGGTTCTCCATCTTACGAGGCATATTTTGAGATACTTGAGCGTGTCTTGTGATTCTGAACTTTAAAAGCCTGTTCTCCATTTTGAGGCACAGACAGGCCTGAAGCCTCCGTGTTTGCCTACGGTCAGGCTTGCCTTGGGGTGAGATATGTTTCAAACAGGCCAGTCAGGACTCTGACATGTTTTTGTGGTTCTTTCTCAAGGCTGCACTCATTTTGTTATTTTATAGTTCCTAGATGAACCCTTTCTAGTTTGTGAGGTACAGGAAACGTGTCGCCCGTCAGAGATGAGCTATTACAAGACAGCAGCTGTCTGAGGTGTAGAGAAAAGAAATGCTTCTTGTACTTCTGTAACTGAGCAAATCGAGATTATTAGAATAGATTAACTCATTAGGAAAAAGAGATTTAGACAAGACAGTAGAAAATGGAGGGCAAGGCAGGTGTACATTCAAAAGCAAATGACATGCCATTAAATGGATAGATGAAAAGGCATTAGCCTTTTTGTTTCAAGGCAAATGTACATGTTTGCCTCTAGGGGAGAACTTGTTAAGATAATTCTAGAAAACACAATAACAATTCATCATATTGGTCCTTATCCAAACTCCAGTAAAAATGTACTAAAATTTGAACTAAATGTACTGTGCGCTGTTGGATACCAGATTTTCCCTGATTGTAAAAGACATTTAATCCAATATGAAACAGAAAAAAACACTTATAGCGATAAAGTACTTCTAAACTTTAATATCATGAGAAGAAATTGATCCAATAGATAACTGTGTGAAAAAGCAGACCATTTATTAGCCAAAAATCAAACTGCCAGTTAATTGACCATGTTAGAGTACATTGCACATCTTTTCACATGTTTGTCTAAGCCCTGTGACTTAGGGCACTGCTGTCTCATTTGTGTGAGTTCTGTTACTGTCGATACAAGCAGCAGTCCCCCATCACCCCCATCTGGCCTTAAGGCACATGAAATGAATGGATGGAGTTCTCTGACATGATATTCAATTTAGAAAGTCACCTTAAACTTTGTAGGCGTATAACAGATGATTATTAACAGCTACTCCTCTTTTAACGGTTCACCATGTTTTATTAATACTCAAATCAACATATTAAACATGCATGGAGAACCGTTTTATTTCTGTTATCTTTGGGTTGCAAACTATGAAATAGAAGCCCAGAGCTGATTAATAAAATATGTATTTTTATATCTTAAACTTTCACTAAAATGGAAAACAAAGTTAAGTATTCAGAGTAATTAACTGTCTGTATGCAGCTTTTTTCTTGCTAATGAGGACACAAGTATAAGCTTTGTCATAATCATTTTCAGATGTCTAATTCAATTATATGTCCTGTCCTAACTAGTAGGCAGGTGAATTCGCTAAATAAAGAATGAGTTTATGTTGTAGTCAAAAACTCTCTCTTGGAAAAAGGGAATTGAAGAGGCTGGAGGAGGAAGTGCTTGAAGCACAAACATGGGAGAGAAAGGGTCTCACCCGCCGCAAGTCACCGAGTTTAACCGAGTGATTGGTGGCTGTCTGCATTTTGCACACTCCCATAATGAACGAATGCAATAATTGTCCTACCCTAATTACAAATTAGAAACATTGACTAATTGAAGAATGAACGATACCCCCTCTTAGTAAAACCAAAGATGATTGAAACCAGAAACCCCCAAAATATGGCACTGAAAAGAATCCATTTTAAATTCCCTAGAGATAAATCACATTACATTTGTGACATCTCCATTGTCTGACTATTTAGAACAGGGGTGTCCAACCCCTATGTTGGAGGGTTGCAAAGAGTGCACCTTTTCCTTCCTGCCACTTTCTGCTGTTAACTGAATTCTTTTCACTTCCTTTTAAATGCCTTCTTTTTTAAACAGTCAATCCTTTTGTTTCCTTAAATGGCAGCCAAATTGAAATGAGATATGAAGTGAGCCAGCAGATGATCAACCAACTTGGGGCTTCAAACTCCAACCAACTCCTTAATTAGAAGGTGATTCTTCTTGCTAATTAAATCCATTATTTAATTCCAGGGCTTGTTGCTGCTCTCATTCTGCCACAGCAGACATTTCCAAAATTTGCTGTTTTTCTTTTTTTCTAAGAGCACTATTAAAATATTTTGGGAACCCGAGCAGATCAACATTACTGATAATATATGATGGACACAGCTTAGCTGATCATGCGTTGGCTCGTTTTGCATCTTATTATCATTTGGCTGCTAATTAAGGAAAAAAGAAACAATTAGGTGGTGTGAGTTTTAAATAGCAAGTCAAATTAAGACAAAAGAAGTTAATTAACAACAAAAACTATTCACTAATTAAGAAAAGGGATGGAGTGAAAACCTGCAACCACTGCATCCTTGCAGGACTGAAGTTGGACACCCCGATATAGAATATTTGGTGACTTTTTTGCATTCATCTGATTTAGAGCTGCACCTAAATAAAACTAACAATATAATATAATGTGATCTATATATATAAAATCCCTATGTGCGTCCAGGTGTCCGTGTGTGGGTGTCTTCTGGTGAAGTGCGCATGCGCGGGGCATGGTGCTATGCACGATATTACTGTCAGAGAAAGTTAGAGGCGTTTTACGGAAATACAAACCAGTATTACTGCGAGAGGAAATTAAAGGTACACAATACAGTGACGCATATTACAGCCACATACAAGCCAGTATTACTGTCAGAGGAGATTAAAGGCATATTACTGACATGCACGCCTGTATTACCACCAGAGAAAATTAAAGGTATATTACGTACGTATATTACGGATGTACAAGCCAGCGGACGTACAAGACGGTATCCTTCAATAAGGGCGCGCACAGGCATTCTTCAATAAGGGCGCGCACAAAAAGGCGAGCCTCAAAAGGACGACCTCAATTGGGCGCAGCGAATAAAGGTGCGCGTAAATAAAGATCTGCACCTGTTGCTCTTCACATATTCCAGAGCCATTTGAACTAAATTATCTACGCGCCCTTATTGAATAGAGCCGTACAAGACAGTATTACTGTCACAGAAAATTAAAGACACACAATACACGGCGGCAGCCCACGAAGAACGGTCAGCTCACCAAGTAAACATCAACAAAAGAAAGGCTGAAAGAAAGAAAAATACGACCAACAAAAAGAATGAGGTCAAAGTCCCTTGCCATTTAATATAGACTGTTCCTACTAATGTTTATGCACAACTGTTCTAGCGCCCGTTATTGTAACGGGCTAAATGACTAGTATAATATAATATAATAAAATATGGGATAGGCTCCTGCTTCCCCACAACCCTGCTCTGGATAAGCAGGTTTAGAAAATGGATGGTTGTATGGGTTGGATTGCATTGAACTGGACTAATATAATTAATGGTGGGACACTGGTGCCGTGGTAGTGCTGCTGCCTTGCAGTACGAAGACCCAAGTTCAAATACCAGCGGCCCCATGCATAACGGCGTGCATAGAATTCACACTAAAACATGGCATAAGGGCAAAAGTGGAAATGTGCGTACGCAGAAAAAAAATCCAGATGCATAAATCTGTGCGTTCGCCAACTTCCACATTCTTCCGCTCCATAAATCCCAGTCAGCGAGAAAAGTAACGCACGTGCACGCACCTGCTGCCCCACCCAAACGCCTTCCAGAATTATGCCTCTTTGAATATGCAAATCAATATAAATAGCCCTTAAGCTCAGCATTCTATGAAAAGGCAATGGCAAAAGCACGGGAGAAAATAGAAGAATTTCAGCGAGTACCAAGTGGAGGCAAGGAAAAACTTACTACTTGTTGATTTAAACAGTGATATAAACAACAAAAGGAAGTTCATCGAGTGACATAGAGTGTTGGAGAAACTCAAAAGCTCAAGTTCACAAAGTCGCACAGTGGCCAAAATAAAAAAGAAGTTGTCAGATATCAAAGTCGCTGTGAAAAGGCGAGTCATAGCCTACCGTCTGAGTGTCATATGAAAGCTTATTAGGATACAGAGAGAAGAAAAAAAATAGGGACACAGTGAGAAAAAAGCTTGAAATGTTCACTTTAATGTCAAAATTTCCACTTTAATCACATAGTTTATTTTGTCATTAAAGTAGAACATCATAAACTTCATCTTTAAATCGTTTAATTTACTAGTTTCTCAAATTCCATCATAAAATGCTTTCCTATTGTTAAATGCTTTGTTTTGTATGTATTCTTCTATGTGCTCTATGTGTGTGAGTCATTACATGCTTCTTAAATGGGCTTTTTCTTCCTCCGACAGGACACAGAATCCATTACATTCGTGATATTAGAGCTCTATGAATAATTAAAATACTGAGATGTATACTTGATACCATTTTCATGATGAAAGGAGTTAAATCATGTTATTAAACATGGGAACACGGTGGCGCAGTGATAGTGATGAGTTGGTGCCCTGTCCAGAGATTTTTCCTGCCTCCCGCAAGATGCTTGCTGCGCCGTGCACGACCTTCGATGAAATAATTTATTGCAGCAGTACTGTCTTTTTCAATCATATTAACCTCCAATTCCTGTCCTTCCTTTTCTTTCTCCAAGTAACCATTGGCCGCACAATCAGCTCTGTAATAGATGTTATTCCATCCGTAAGCTTAGAACGCCAATTCTTCAAAACTTTTAAGGAACATTGAAATATATTCATAGTACATATTTATTTATTCTATCCATCTATCCTTCCGGTGTTGTACCAGCACCAGCAAGAATAAAACGCGAGGCAGGAACAATCCCTGAATTAGCTAGCGCTGCACCACCGTTTCCTCACATGTTTAATTATTAACAATATAGATTATTTAAATGATGTTAACATTTTATCTGTATAATGTAATAAACATATTTTGCTGCATTTCCTCTTAAAAATGATATCGTCATCATATGTAAATACACGCTTTATAAAGTGGCTCAGGTTGTGCAATATTATGACTGTATTGCAAGTTTACAGTACAGTGAGTTAATTGTACTAAGTACAAACAGTTCTACAAGGAGCACTTGATGGACTGATTGAGTGCGTTTATAGTTCTTGGGTTGAAACTGTTTCTGAACCGCGATGTCCCTTACAGGAAAAGCTCTGAAGCGTTTGCTGTATGAGAGCAGTTCAATAGACAGCATGGCTGAGGCAGCGTGTGCTTGTTGTTGTGTATTGATAATTCTCTTTCCAATCAGCTGCTGTAGAGCTGTGATTCCACACTCAGATACAGTGATATAAATACTCCGAGTAGTGCAGTGAGAGTAATATGGAAAAAGATGATCCACTGTGGCAAACCCTAACGGGAGCAGCTGAAAGAAGTAGAAGAAGAAGGTGCAGTGAGAGTAACAACGCTAAAGCAGCTATGGTATTTGGAATAGTTTGGCCATTCCGTGGACCATTATATTGTTACAGGTTAATTACAATCAGATGCCTTAAACTAATAAACAATATGCGGTTAATTTCAGTGTATATGATAAAGCTGCATCAGGGATGTGGATCTAAAAAAGAAAGGGAAACCACACTGGAACTAAAGCACTGCCTTGATGCTGGGTGCCGCCAGTTTGCAAAACCGAGTGGAGAACTTGCATATGATAGGGTTTTAGCTAGCGTGAAAGTGTGCGTGGCTTTATGCCAAGTTTAGGTTTTATACATTGCAATTTGAGTATGGAAACGGGCTTACGCAACATTTTTGTGTGTACGCACCCTTTATAGATGAGGCCCGTGGTGTTCCCTGTGTGGAGTTTGCATTTACTTCTCATGTTTTCGTGGGTTTCTGCCAGCTGCTCCCACTGTTAGATGTACTACCGGTCATGCTAAATTGGCCTTGGTGTGTCTTTGGTGTATGAGTGTGTATGTGTTCACTCTGCGATGGACTGGTGTCCTGTCCAGGGTTTGTTCCTGCCTTGCACCCTGTGCTGGCTGGGATAGGCACCAGCCCATTAACATATGAGAATGAGAATATAGTCAGTTAACTAATTAGGTTCCATTGTTAGGTAAATACAGTATATGAACAATGCAATCTGAGTGGCTGAAAATGAAATACTAATTTAAAAAGCCAAACAAAATTAAAATTAAGGTGTCATTCAAGTATTTTAGTACTGAATTTAAAGCTTGATACGGATGATAAATTAGTAAAATGACAAAAGCACAGTTAATTGACAGTGTCAGGACAAGCCAGAGATATTCTAATGAGAGCAGCAGTGTAGACAGCCTAAGCAGCCGCAAGGCGCTTTGTAAAGAAGTTTATCTCCAAGAAGTTCCTGAAACATCAAAAGCATTTCGGATGGTCATGGGAAGCTTGTTACACAGCTTGGGAGAAAGAACTGAGGTTCACTGAAGTTCTTTCCTTAACAAAAACATCAGACGTAGCTAAAATTATACTGAAGGTAAAGGCATTTTCATTTATCTTTAAAAGCTTACCTCCAGGATAAATCCATATAATTTATTTTCACTCCATTATTCTTAAGGAAAAAGTTTCAACAAACATGTTTAAAGTCAAACTGCATTGGCTCATCAATGATTCAGCTTACTGTAGATATGGTGGCAAGGTGGCACAGTGGTTAATGCTGCTGCCTCACAGCTCCAGGAAAAAGGATTCAATCACTGCCTATGTGGAATTTGCACCTTCGCCCCATGTCTATATAGTGGATTCTCCAGATATTCTTGTTTTCTTTCACATCCTGAATATACTGTAGGTAAACTAAGTTAATTGGAAACGTTGCAGTGGTCCAATCTGGGAGCTGCTGTGTGCTGGTGCCATATCCATTCTGATTCTTGCCTTTTACACACTGTACCAAGAGAGAATTCCTGTAATCCTGAATTGGACAAAGTAAGTTTGAAAGCAGATAATTGGATAGTTTTATGTTTTGCAGGTTCCTGTCTATAAAGCACTATGAAACTTGCTACATATTATGATTACTTGATCATGATTCCATAACCTCTATTTTCTTAATATTCTTGTAACACAACATTGAATCAAAGCTGACCTGCTCTCAAGCCGGTAATGGGTTAAAAAAAAATCTATGAATTTATGTACTTGATTTTCACTGTGTGTTGAGTTTTCTTTGTTTAATAATTATGATCATTTAAGTCACTCATCATTATAAAACTTCTGGTAAAGTTTTTTATAAGAGCAGAAATGACACGTTTTCTT
The DNA here is from genome assembly GCF_900747795.2 of Erpetoichthys calabaricus. Classification (NCBI taxonomy): domain Eukaryota; kingdom Metazoa; phylum Chordata; class Cladistia; order Polypteriformes; family Polypteridae; genus Erpetoichthys; species Erpetoichthys calabaricus. Next base: position 69,559,742 of record NC_041407.2, read on the forward strand.
TAGGTAGCACATTTTCATACACAAAATGTACATCAAAGTGCTTTAACTCTTTTAGGGCTAATTTTTTTTTTGTTTCTTTTCTCCCAGGGCTGAATATTTTTCCAAAAACTAACATTTTTTAAAAAAGAACACAAAGCAATTGTTTAACATATCAAATCAACAAAAAATATTTACTTTTGACAAATGTTACTGTCTTGCATGTTGTATGAGCCTGAATTCTCTATGTGTTGTTTTGATGCCTATTTTTCAATTGTCTGTTGCTGCACTTTCTCACATATATTGTTAGTGTGTACTGTAGAGAGACAAGTCACCCATTTGCCATCGTGCCATGCCACTGCCACCAAGTTTTCTGCCTGCATGAAAACCGTATTGTCACCTCTTTTCATCTTCTGAAACTTTATGAACTTTATGTATGGCATTATAGCCTGGCTCACCCCATGGGATTTGCTTCTGTTTATTACAGAAGTGAATAAAACTTTGCAGCAGCACGTACCTAAGCCACCAGGGGACAAAACACGTTTGGACCAATGCTCCCTGAAGTTATCTCACCAGTTCTGTCCCATCTCTATTTGTAATGCCACAGCGCGCTTCATCTCGTCTTTCGTTGTGGGTTTCCACTTTGAATAACGAGAATGCGATGCAAACGCAGCCCGCGATTCAAAAAAAATCTGTGCCTACCTGTTTGTCTCGTCTGACAGTAGCTGAAAAGCAGCATCAGGAGAGAGCAGCCTGAAGTACAGCAGCTGGTGATCTGTCGTGTCCAACAGCAAGCCATGCCGTCTTGTAAACTCCGGTAGCCATATCGGCTCTCAACGGATCAATGTATGTGTATTTATCCCATGCGAACCTTGCCGTAGATGCATCGGCTGCGCGAAGGCACTCAACTGGCAGCAGATCCGCTCACGCGGCATCGGCTGGTGTCTGATCAGCTGATGCCTGCTTCTAACTCTCTTGCTCGATCTCCTGATCACTGCCAATAAAGTCCGATTCTGAAAAATCAAGAGTCCGACTCCGCGGTAATGCGCAAAACAACGTCTGCCAAGTGTTTTCTTTTCTGCACTTGCTTCGCTGCCTTTTCACATGTCGGTGCCATCTTGCCTTTGTTTACATTTCGCAACTCACGCACACGCAATGTTTATTTGCCGAGTCAACGAGTCTAGCATTCCTCCAAGCACAGAGGGAATGCCTGTGACGTGACAGTGAGATTTGTCGCCATTAACAGCTGATTGTCGCCCTTTATCCCTGGATGTCGACTTTTGTCGACATTCGCCTTCAACCCCTCCTGTCGACAAAAGTCGACATCCGCCCTAAAAGAGCTACAGGAAATTAAATTAAGAATTTCAATTACAGTGCAAGGAAAACATAAGAATTAAAATATAGACTACAATTTAAAAAATAAATAAATACATACATACAAACTGTAATGGGTGCATGTCATAGGATCTCTTTACGTGCTCTGTCAAGGTAAAAACCCGCTGGGATGAGAGGCAGCAGTATTGCTAACATTGTCTACTGCCTTCTCACCCCTCAGTATTGAGACACCACCCAATGGGGGCATCTAGCTCCGCCCCTTCCAGTTCCTCAACTGGCTGCGCAGAAGGAGACATCATTTTTGGCAAGAATGGCCTGCCAGATGGAGCACCCATGCAAACTGACCCTAATCCATGGCTTGGAACCAAGCCTTTATTCTGTTATTTGAAGCCTGAGGGCAAGGACTGTAATTCCTAACTAGAGTTTCTTTATGTGTTTGAGACTTTGCATTTAAAGTTCATAAACATTACATTTTAAAAAATAAGCACTCAAAAGAGAGTTTAAATCTGTGCTCAAGTCAGAAGGAAACTTGTAAATGTGCATTCGTGAACATACCTTGATGCTAATCAACATCATATATAATCACAATGCTGCTGATGAATACTATTATACAGGCAAAATTCCATTACAATGAACTGCCAGGGACCTAAAAAATATTTCGTTGTAATGAAAATTTCATAGTAATGAGATTCTGTATTTGTCACTATAGTGCTTTCTTTCACTTGCATCCAGGCGTTTGAAATTATTTCAATAGCTACTTTCGCATTAAATTTTATCTCCTCCTGTCTACAAGTCACGCTGACGAGAATTTTTCTCTACATTTCCTTGTGATAATACACTTTTAGGGTGCGAATGATGCCCAAATCCAGTGGCTGAAGCACTGCTGTGCAATTGGGTGGGAGGAATTCAATGCGCACATTATCTAAATGCGGAAGCATGTTGTGGGCAGCACAGTTATTAATCAGAAGCCGAATCATCATTTTCTTCTTCTTCATATTGTGAGGTTTCTGAACTCTTTTGGGATCCCCCCCACTCCCCACCCAACGGGAGCGTCACACTGAAGTGCGTCCCGAAGCACGATTGCCATGTCTGTGTAAGCTTGTTTGTTTGTTGCCGGGGCAGGGCAACAGCACACTCACAGCAGTGCAGTCAGGCGCCACAGAAGCGAATTCTAAAAGATCAGGGTCGCGCTATAAGTCCCTGTCTTGCACCCCAAACATTAGTCTCAGTAATTTAACAAAACCAGCTTTATTCAGCTTGAAACAGGAACAGCAGGGTTATTTATTGTAGCGGGGTCTGCCACTCTCCTATAAACAGACACAGCAGTCAGGCAGGGTCGTGGCCAGGTTAGTGGCCAAGTTATACTGTGCCCTGCATTTACAATGGTCCTTATATCACCCATTGAGTTTGCTTTGGCAGAGAGACGCAGCAGAGCTGTGAGCCTGCTGTTGCCTCGGCAATAGATAAACAGTCTTCCACAGACATGGTGATCGCACTTTGGGACGCTCTTCGGCGTGTTGTCCAGTTCAGGGAGGTCCCAAGAGAGTTTAGAAACCTCACATTTTCTTGCATGAGTGCCACATTAATAGGAATGTTTCTTGAACAAGTATCACTGAACCACATAAAAACTGCTTTTCAACATCTTCAAATGCAGCAGTTCGCATGCATTTGCAACCCGAGATTTTTCTTCTTTTTTTTGCTTGGTCTTTTAAGAAAGTTGACAGTGTCAATGGCGAAATTCCAAATTCACTGGTAATGTCTTTTTTCTTTTTGCCGCAATTGAGAGCTGCAAAAATGTAACATTTTTTTTTCTAATATGAACTGTTATTGTTTTTTCGTGTCTGCCATTTCTATAAGAGGGTGACAATGAGTTAAATTCCAATGGATGTTTTTAAAATGTTGACGAGCAATAAGCAAAACTTATCATTGAAAACCACCAAAAACAAAAACAGCAAAAAAACAGTACGAGGAAAGTTCTAAGAAAGAATTTTTTTTACAATATTTCTGTTTGGGGATCCTTGTGTACAGCTGAGCTGTGACCACAGAACTAACTGCTCTATGGATGATTCATTCAGGCATTTCAAGGTCACTTTGTTGTAATGAAAGTATCTGCTGAATGTACTTTGTAGTAATGAGATTTCTATAGACTCGTATCATATGGGGAAACTGTCAGGACCATGAAAATACTTTGTTGTAATGAAAATTTCATTGTAAAGATATTCATTGTAAAGGAATTTTGCCTGTATAATGATTCATACCCCCAAGCCATTGTTATAATATACTATAATTAACTTCTTATATAATACACTACCGAGGCTGTCCATTTGTCTGTCCAGGATTTTAAATCACCTGTAGCTCGCAAACCATTTAACCTATTGACTTGAAATTTGGCACACATATACTACATGACGTCTACTATCCGCTTTTAGGGTGATGATTGACCTCCAAGGTTATTCCTTTTTTATTTTTATTTCATTTTATTGTAGAATCAGTTCTCGGCAGTGGCCAGCAGGGTGGTCATGTGGCGCATACGTATGGGCACCGTTGTCATTCCCTACCACCTTCACCGTCACTTCTCCTACCTCTTGATATCTTAAATCATTTTTGATGCAGATTGAAGACTTAAGTGCCAGCTTAAGTGAAAAATTAAGGAAAATGTACTAAATAATTGAAACACAAACACTAACTTAATCAGTTTTAATGTGAAAAGATGCAGACGAAAGAAGAGAAGAAGCGGGCCGCTAGGGTGGAGAAAAGAAGAGCTGCTCAGGAAGCAGTAAATGCATCAACATCTGAGCAAATGCATGCTAAACATACAGAGAAAGAGTAGGAAAACTATGAATGCTCAAGTCAAGTGTATTCATTGCACTGCCATTATGGGTATTATTATATTATAACTAGACAAAGAGCCCGTTTCGACAACGTAAGATGAAATGGGCACGAGTTTGTGTCAGCAGTGTATGAAGAACAAATGATAAGTAACGACGAAGTTGTTTTGTAATGATTGTAGTCCGCTTTACTCATTACTGTACAGGCTTGTACTGTTAGTTGATGAATTTTCCAGGCCTATAGTATAATATTGAATGATGAATGTTCCAGTACAATATGGAATAGTAATAAGTATAAGCACCACAAACCTGATATAGGTGTATTGAATGAATGCGTAATTGAATCAGAATGTGTAATTAGGCCTCGAGCTGTAGTCGAAATCGCCTTTCAGGCCTCTAGAGCTTTAATCGAAGTTGCCTTTCTCTTTGAATTTTTACGGCCGTAAATCTGCTGCCTGCCGCGATGTTGGGGTTGGATGTCGGTCTCGTAAGGTTTTTCGGGCAGCTGCGCAGAAGGCGACTGTGCATTCGGCTTCGGACGGACGTGAGTGAGTGAGCGAGGAGGCAGGCGAATTATGTATTAAAATACTGCTTGTGAGTCATCATTTACCTGGTTTGCCTGCTATTCCCTACTTTATCAAGTGTGTCGTCATTTACCAGTTTCTCTGAAATGCTGCGTACATTTCCATGATAATCGTAAAAGAATGTCCTTTTCTATGTTGATGAAGAAAGAAAAGTGCTAATAATTCATTAAAAGTATCCAAATAACCAAGAACTTGGAAATGAACTGTCATATTGTATCATGGGAATACCAAAGGTGACACTATTCTTAAAGAGTTTAATTTAAGTCTGAAGACACACAGAAGCAAAAGCAGCACTTCAGACCATAACCCCAACTCTGCCTGTTGTACATTGTACTGTGTGGCCACCAGGCAGTGCACCAGCTCCCCAAACCCAACACAGACAGACACAGACAGAAGTGAACACAAGTCAGCATAACACAAGTTTTACTTACATGTGGAAAACTCTTCCCATATGTTTCCCACTAGCCAACACAGTCACAAAACACAGTAATTAAAGTACAGAGCACTTTCTTTCTCTCTTTCTCTGTCTCTCCTTCCACCTCCAAAGGTGCTGTGAGGTTGTGTTTAGTACAATGTAAATACTGCGGACATATTTGTACACTCTATGCTTATAGAGCGACCCCTGCATTATTTCTTTCTTCTTCCATTCACTTTTTTTTAATGTTTCCATTTAAGTTATCTGAAGCATCAGGAGATGTGAACTGGTATACAAGCAGCTTGCACGCATGAGCCTCTAAAAGAGGAAAATATATAATTTGAAGCAACCTCCAAAGGTAAATTTTAAACAGTAAACTGATCCATAATTTATGTTGTACAGAATGTTAAAGATAGATAACTTTGCTAATTTGCCGATGTTTTTCAAAGGGAGATTATGAAATTTCAGAACTTTCTACAGCGGGCTCTATTCAAGATACCTCAAAGAAAATTAAACTGTGGTAATAATTGTGGCAAATTTCAATAAAACCAGTCCACTAGGAGATGATTTTGTTTTACGTGGACAGACTGACAGACAGACATGGTCATTGTGGTAGGTGCTTTTTACATTATATGTGAATGAACCTAAAAAAGGATCCATTATCTTTTCTGGTCCCTTCCTCTTTTTTTCTTCAATGAACCCAGCTTTACATGTTGGAGTCCTGTTGTTCTACAAGTGCCTCATCTGTTTCTTTTTTTGCTGCATGGTCCCTCCTTCTTCTATTTCTGATTGGCCCTCCATGTCATGTGCTGCCTTCTATGTAGTCAATAGGCTTCAATTTGCCTTAACAGACTCTCATTTCACATTTAACAGAAACACCAAAAGGCACAAACACACAGAGATCAAGTTTTCACATGACAACTGTTGCAAAGGACTTTCAAAAAGGTTAAGATGTTCAGTACGAGGCTAAAGATTCGAGAGAAACAGGAGACATAGTTCAAAACAAGACAAAAATGTGAGTCAAAGTAACAAAACAAAGTTCTAAGACTAGATTATAATCCTTTTTCTAACTATCTATGAAGTTATTTGTAATTTGTAAAATGAATCTAAATGCATGCTGCCCACATGACTGGAAACAGATGTCATTGTCTCAACAATATAGTCACATCCTAAACGAATGAATAATCACAATTATTATGCATTCATAATTTTGACAGTCATGTGGCAAAGGCAGAACTTCAATGAAGACCACTTTACATTTCTACCTTTAAGGCTTTCATATATCTCTTTTAATTTGTCCTGCAGAACTAGGAGTGTTACTCCTTCTTATGACATTTCGTATGATATAGACAATGACAATCGTTGAAAACATCGTCTCTGGCAAGGACTTTATTCATCCAGAAAGCGAGGTCTCCTGCCAGTGCACTGGGAATATAATCTACCATACAAAACTCCATGTCAGATAGATAGATAGATAGATAGATAGATAGATAGATAGATAGATAGATAGATAGATAGATAGATAGATAGATAGATAGATAGATAGATAGATAGATAGATAGATAGATAGATAGATAGATACTTTATTAATCCCAATGGGAAATTCACAATGATTCACAATGTCATATGAGTTGAGGCTCCACAATCACTGCTTTCCTCTTTTTGAAGACTTGAGCTCCATCTCATGCACAAGTCGCCATTCACCTGTGTATAAAGCCCAAGACAGTTGGGCACCCTGGACAGAGTCCACATTGAACAGAGTGCTGTTGTCTAAGAATATGGAAAATTTAACTCTGCATCTCTGGATTAGCCTATGGTGTCATATCAATGATTGAGTGTTCACTGTTCTACTAGTAGTTACATTTACTCAGCAACTATTTCAATGTGCGTCTACCTTTATCGGATGATTTTATTTTTCAAACTCCTTCTACTTTCCTTTTCAGATTTTATAGCATTTATACCAAGGACTCATTTTTTCAGCTACCTCTATGTGTTTTTGTCATGATTTAATTGTCCACACTGCAGTGTCATATCTGGCTTTGCTTTAATAAGAGTGAATTACTTACTTACCTTGTACCCCCATTAATATATTTTGATATTTAATAGGTTTCGGCTTTTACCCTTGAGTGCTCTTTTTACTGTGCCCAAACTATTTACTCTGCCTCCTCCTACTTTTTGGCAGGTATGCATTGCTCAACTCTCATCAGAGAGAACAAGTATTTGACAAGCCAAGTTTAGAAGTAAGTCCTACAACTGAAATAAAAAGATACATACATTGATGACACCACATTCATCACTCTCTCCAGCAAAACAAAGTACAATCTTGACAACATCAGCCCACACTCTGCATGTCAATCTGTCTCTCCTCAGTGGGACTATAATACTTACTCCTCAGTGGGTCTTTAATCATCCTACAATTGTTTGGATGTTTCCTTGAAATTTAAAACCTGTTATTAAAAGGAACAAATAAAAAAAAATCAGTTAAATATCTTTAAATCATAAATAATAGGAGTTTCCAAGTTGTCTTTTATGATTCAACAGTAATTAATGCCTAAGCTATAATTCGTTATATTTTTAGTAGTCTGCCTCTGCCAGTCTGCCTCCAGCATTTCTTTGGTATTTGTTTAGCTGCCATTTAACAAAATACACAAGTCAGTGGAACACAAATCTTTAAGGCATGAGTGTGTGATAATGAGTTTTAAAATAATAGCAAGTCTGTTAGGGCATAAGGGCTCAAGTAATACCCTCTATCTCTAGTGCATTTAACTGCTTTCTCTTAATCTCCAGAGGCAATCCATCGTTATATCCCGAACGCTGTCAAAGATAATAATGAACCTCAATACTGAGCTGCTCTGCTGCCTCAGACAGGTAGTAGTAAATCATTAGTGAAGCTAACTGAAACAAATTGAACATAACAATAGATCTGGCTCTCTTCATGTTGCTGAATTAGACAAATACAGTAGTCTTCTGAAGGAATTAGCCAGCCATGTCTTGCAAATGTAACTTTCTTTCTTTCTTTCTTTCTTTCTTTCTTTCTTTCTTTCTTTCTTTCTTTCTTTCTTTCTTTCTTTCTTTCATGTATTAGACTTCATGCCTAAGTGTCTCAAATAGTTTACTAGCTCTACTTAGCAGTAACAGTATTTCTATTTATTTTAATATTCTGCAAAAAAAGGAAACTGCTATACAGTAAGTATTACAAGAGGTGACTGAGCAGGCAAACAACTCAGAGAAGCCAAGAAAGATTGAGGTACCATCCTGGAAACCCTGTTTAATTACAAACTCAAAAGACGACCAGTATTGGCTCAAACAAAACATAGATTTGCTCAACAGCAAACATTGTGGTTGGCAGTAGGAACTCTGTCCTCTGAGTTAGTCAACTTAGCATCAGACACCACCTTCTGGGAATAGGCTGGCTTTATATGCTGGGGAGCTGGAAGGGGTGGATTTTTTTTGGGTGGTGGGCAGAGTCAGTTGTCCATCTTGGGTGCTTTTTCTTGGCTGTGGAAGAGGAAGGAGAAGATGTTAGCGTCAGCGCCCCCTCTCATTCCAGGGTGGTATTGCTTAACTTATTAGAGCACAGGAAGGTTGTCCCCAGACACACCTGTATGACAGTACTAATAATTCTTTCAGTAACTGCAAATGTACAAAACCACTTTGCAAGAGCATTTTTACCAGTTATTGGTCAGTTGTGTTGACACTTGCAACATATGAGCTGTGTGTATCTAGTATGATTCATCGCCACATTTTTATTCATTTTAAAAAGATGCTGATTCTAGTGATGGATAGTGACATTGAAGCCTATCTTAGAAGCAACCAGTGGGATAAAAGACAGAATTCCGGCCTATCATGTGGCTTAGTGCTCTATTGCAAAGCTATTTTCCTGCTCTTGGACACTTTCTTCCATCATATTTGATGGCCTGGCACAGGCTGTACTTTAGAATAACCAGAAAGGAGTGGTCAGCCAGACGACAGAGGTCTCCAGGACTGTCACTGTGTCTGACTTTTGTCTTTGATATTCTCTGTTATAATTATCCAATGACACTTCAGTAGTTTATTTTCTCCAAGGGTGATGTTGACTGGAGTTTTTCTTTTCTTGTACTTTGTTATCAACTAATCATAGATTGACAATTAATAATTGGACAAATATTGTTGGATTCCATTTATGCTATTCAGTTTCAAAGTACTTTGTTTTCGATAGATAGATAGATAGATAGATAGATAGATAGATAGATAGATAGATAGATAGATAGATAGATAGATAGATAGATAGATAGATAGATAGATAGATAGATAGATAGATAGATAGATAGATAGATAGATAGATAGATAGATAGATAGATAGACTATATTTGTCCTCAAGGGGAAACTAAACTTTTACAGAAGTTCAAGAAATAAGTTATAAATAAAATAACAAACCACAGCTCCCCTAACACATATGAGGACTTCTGGCTTAGATTATAAGAGAACTGCTGCTGTCTGATAACAGGCTTGTAGGTGGGAGTAAGATGTAGTCAGATGTGCTATAGCTTTATATTTAAAGGCTTTATCATTTGGATATAGCAGGTCCAGCTTGTTGTGTCCTCAGATGGAACATGTTGATCAAAGTTTGTTTCTTCCAAAGTTTCCTTTATTGTAGTCACCAGCATTCTAGGATCAGAATGATTTGTCATTAGAGTGTTAGTAATAAAGTGAATCATTTCAGTCGCTGACTTAATAAACAGGATTATGTAACTGACTTCCCTCAGCAGTAACATGGGTATTTCAATGTCTGGATTACACATTTTACTTTTAATTGTAATGTGCTTGCTTTTTTTTTACCATTTCTCATTCCTTTTCCACTATGTCTGATTATATCAGATGATACCCATGCAGCATTAAAATATTGTCTGAGATAAGAAATTAAAACAGGTTCTCCACAACATCCAAAATGCCACAGTACCTGAAAGTTCCTTCTCTTGTCATGAGATTTTCATTAAACTTATGTAAAATTACTCAAACATTCCTCATTATATATAAGCATACCAGTTTTGAGTCTTTCCCACCTTACTTTTATCCTCACTCTTGATCTTCTTTCTTTCCATCCTCAGACAAGCTGCTCTTCTGATGTGTAATAGAGCACCTTAGGTGGTAGTGATTGCAGCGCTACTAGAGAGTATTTAATATATCCCATTTTACATTCCTCAAAGTCTCTAACATTCTCAAATGTTTTAGACATAAGTGAGCCTTCCGATCCTCTGTGCTCACCCTGTGACATCTCTCAAGTTCACAGCTTGTCCAAAGCACAGTCAAGACAGGCCAATCCTAGTGTTTGCAATGACAGTAGCATATCTTCCATTTAAAAATCCATTTAAAAATGTATAGCGAGAGACCCAATGCCAGATTACATCTAATCTTAGCATTAATAATGAATAATTGCTAGAAAAAAAAGAGAGAGAGGAACAGAAATACTGTAAAAAGCTGTTGCTTGCATGAAAGTCCAGTCTGTTTAAACAAATCTCTGTCTTTATGTGTACTTATTATGCAATTAGCAATTTGTAAACTTTGTATTTGCATCTTACCCGAGAGTTTGTCACAGTGGTGTGAAATAAGTGAAGGGAGCTTTACAAAAATAATCGGACTTGTATTACATGAAAGAGTGTTTGTTTCTTAAAAAAGCCACATGGTCACACTGTTCTTGTGTTTTTAAATACTTTTGCTAATAATAAATCTTTAAACTGCTTCATTTTTGAAAAGACCCAACCATTTTCCAAACCTGCAGTTATCATTGTTGGGCTAAGTAACATATATAACAGGAACCCACTATAATGTCAGACCTTTACTGCTCATACACATCCTGAGCCAAATTAAATTCACCTACTGGAATGTGAGAAGAAACTGAAAATCCACAGGCACAACACACCAACTCTACAGAAATAGTGCTCCAGAATCAAATACAGATCAGTGCCACTGTTAAACAGCAGTGCTAACCAGTGCACCACCTTGCTTTTTCCCATTTATTCCTAACAGTAAAGTTAAAGAAAAAAAAAGAACAGCATGACTGGGGTTTGGGGGAATCTGATCACCTGAAGCAGAAAAAAAACAGGCCTCCAATGGCTCATTAAACTTAACTGCCTTATAAAAATCAATTAAGGAAGCAGGTCAAGTACCAGTCACTGAAGACCACTCTGGAGCACTGTGCCTACCAGCAGTACACTCAAAGCTAATGTAGTTCTGCATAATGTGCCGGGGTGATAAATTGTTGCTGCAATGCTGAAAAATAATACAAGTGCATATAAATTTGCCTTATGTGTATTGCACAAACAGATGCCATTTTAGTTTTAAGCACACTTTACAGCTGTAAAGTACTGCAGCCATTCTGAGATCTCAGTGAATTCCATCAAACAGCATTTTGAATAGCATTTACATATTGGACAGCACTGATGTACTTGTTTATTTTTGTAATCTATTTCTGTGTTAAAAAGTGCATTACACTAATTACAAATGTTAAAGTTCAACAGAAGGTATTGAGTAGAAACTTTAAAAAAAAAGACAACTGTCATGTTTTGACAGCTTATAACAAATAGTAATTGTAAGAGCCAGTCTTGGAAAGTTAATGTTAATGTTGCATTCACATAAGTGTTTGAATTAAGGATTAGCATAACTACATCGATAATGGAAGATTCTGATTTATCTGCTGTAAGCTAATTTATTGGTGGGATATTCTTAATACTCTGCTATAATACTGATGTGACAATAGAATGATCTCAGATTGTTAAATAGACAGCTAGATAGAAACAAGAACTATTAGACAGATTTGAAGGTATAGAGGCATACAGTTCTCGGAATGTATGTCCTGATCTACATCATAGTGTATGTGATAACATTTAGAAACTTAAAGAAATGTCACTAAGATACCTAATAATTAAACAGAAACCTCATAGACAACAAATATTTTTTTCTTTTCAATGCATTAACAATTGTTTTCCTTTATTTTTGTGTGAAACATTTCTTTAAACTTCACTAAAACATTTGGAGTGAAGATATTTCGGTATGGACTGTAAAGATTAATAAATATATGTGAGTCACACTTAATGCTCAAACCTTTCCACTAGATGCATTTGAAACTATTTTGGAAATCCTTGACAAATGCAACTATTGTAAGGGAGTATAATTTAGCTTCAGCAGACCCCCCGTGACCCTGTAGTTTGGATATAGCGGGTTGGATAATGGATGGATGAATAAATACAAGGAAGCCTAGAGGTGCATTTCAGAGAGCAGAACATATGTCAGAAGGGGACATTTTTTTTTTGTGCACTGGGTGGTTCCATTAGGCACCCATTGTTGGGACTGGGGGGTGAGAAGTTAAAAGGCTGTCTGCAGGATGTATTTATTTGCTGTACTGCAAAGGAGTCACCACTTTGAAGTTTATGGCTGGTTGAGATTTACAAACAATACCACGTGTGATAACAGAACTGCTGCTTCCTTGGAGGATCCTATATAATCCAGTTACTGATTGTGTCAGGATTGTTTGTGTAAGTATTTACTGTCTTGCAAAGGAGTCACCGCTTTGAAGTCTGGCCTTGGAGGATGTCTGTATTTACCTGACTTGGAAATATTGGTTTCTAATCAGCATATCTGTACTTATTCATGATTGGTAACAATTCCTTTTTTTTAACTTGTGTTTTCATTAATTGTTAAACCCAGGAAATGCAGATGTACCATTGTTTAATCTGATTGTCCAGAACTGATAGTGGCAGGGACTGAATTAGATAAAAACTCCTGGCAGCAGAAGGTGGAGGGGGAGAGTCCACAGGAAACGCTGCCAAGACACTCGGACAGGGCACAGGGGCTCACAGGCAGACAAGGGTACCTGGCTGGCACGACGTGAGGCACAAGGACGGCAACATTTACTTCCAGGGAGGAAGAGACAGCTCCACAAGGAGACGCCAGTTGTGGGTCCAGCGAAAGAGGGAAGCCGCATGAGAGGACCAAGCGAAGCTGACAGACGAGGAATGAGGTGTGCTTAGGTCCCAGCCACACAAGGAGCCCAGAGTGGAAGAAAAAGGAACAACGAAGAGACGCTGACAGGGAGTCAACAATTTGACACAACTTCTGCCGGGGAACAGAGTGCATCCATGGACAGTTGAACAATTAAGTGTTGGGGTAACACAGTGCACAAACTGGACTCTGCACCACTAAAGGTTGTATCCTCCAATTCTTGTTTTTAACGGACTTTTAGAGGGTGGACTGTGTATTTTCCTTTTAAAAAAAGGGAAATTGATTCCTGATATGTTTAGTTTTTGTTATGTTCGTTCATCTTTTTAATGTACCTTATATTGTCTTGTACAATAAAACTTACTGTTGCCTTTTTCTAAAATTACTGTTGTGTCTTTCATTGTGTGTTTACTCACCGCCCAATTTAAAGAAACCTGTGTGCTCTTATTGGTAAATTTCAGGAGTTCCCAGTCTCTTAATAAAACTGGGTGGCGTAGTCGGATATTTTAATGGTGTCTAAGTTAGATTACCTATAAGTGTGACCAGACACCTGTGACACATAGAAGGTATAAAGGCCATTTGTGGGTGATAATTGTGAGGGTTTTTTTACATACTGCAGTTAACGGACAAATTAATAATTTGGGAAACCTAACCAGTTGTCCAATGACTCAGATTAACCTCCATGACCTTGGAAGCGACTTTCTTCCAATCACCTGATAATCTTGGTCAGAACAATTAGAGCATTAGAACAATTGTGACTAGAACAGGGCATTGGTTGTCTAAAATAGCATCATGTCAAAATGTGAAGTTCCCTAAAGTCCTTCTCTCCGCCATACTACCAGAATTAGAATTAACTTATTGCTAGCATGTGAAACATACCAGAAATTGACTTTGGTTAGGTTCAAAAACGTGGAATACAAGACATTACCATGTAACGGTTGCTACATATTTTATGTGCTTAATCTGTTTCTGCTGCTTGCTCCCTTTGGAATATATGTCTGAGGGAATGAGTATTTTAAGGATAAGGGGACAATGAATATAACTACCTAATTCACATTAATCTACCAATCATCATGGCAAAATCACTCTACAGATTATTTTTTTTACAGAACAGTGATTAGCATCAAGTTAAGCTCTTGTTTCAAATTTACCAGTTTTGGTTATTGATAATGACAATTCCAGTGTTACTAGACAATTTGATGACAATTTTCCAAATGCCAATACTTTGTTGATCCACTTTCAGAGATTTAGAATTGTATTTTTTAGATTTATAAAATATCACAGTTTTATATCTGAATTGCTTCTGTGAAAGTAAAAGCTGCTGTTGAAAGATTCTTTTTTATTTTGCTCTCGTGTTCACACTTGCAATAACTTTTTTATTTCATATTTCATTTCATGTTTATTTATATAGCACATTTAAAAGACAACAAGTGCCAACCAAAGTTCTGCACAATAAGATTAATTAAAACAAACCAAACATCTGAACAAAATAAAAGAGACGTGTTAAAAAGACACATTTTGAAAGGAATTAAACAACTAACAGATTAAGAAAGTAATAGAAGAAAAGAACCATGATCAACTGAGAGCAAAACAAAACATACCAAGACAGAACAGTCAGTTGAATACAATCTTTAAAAGAACTTGAAAGCCTGAGAAAATAAATAGGTTTTTAAATTTGACTTAAAATATTTAAAGTTGGGGGTGACTTAATAAAAAATGGAAGGCTATTTCAGAGTCTTGGGGCAAAGGCCCGGCCACCTTTAAACCTCAACTGAGTGCGTGGAACAATTAAAATCATCTGATCAGGGGACCATAGGGCTCGAGAGGTAGAATGGAGGCTGACAAGGTCAGAGATATAGCTTGAAGCTATGCCATGGAGAGTTTTAAAAACAAATAATAAAAGCTTAAATTAAACTCTAAATTAAACAGGTAGCCAATGCAAGGATGTGAGCACAGAAGTGATATTTTCTATTTTCTTGGTACCAGTTAGAAGCCTTGCAGCTGCATTTTGGATCAACTGCAGGCGTGACAAACATGACTGACAGATACCCAGGTAGAGAGAGTTACAGTAGTCAAGATGTGAGAAAATAAAGCAGGAATGACTATTTCCTTAAAAGAGAAAGTATGTTTGAGTTTTGATATATTCCTAAGTTGAAAGAAGCTACCATGAACAACTGAGTTTACTTGTCTGTTGAATTTGAGAACAGAGTCAAAAATAATACCAATTTTTTTTACATGGCTGTAGACATTAGCTGACGACAGGCACATGTCATTTGCTATAACTATGACAGAGTCAGAATTCCCAAATGTGATAAAATCTGTTTTGTCTTGATTTACAGTAATTTAAGAAAATTCCGTGACATCCAACACTTAATGTCACTTAGACACTTTGAAATAAGCTGCAGACCTGGCTTAAATGGAAGGTATAACTATATATCATCTAACTGTATATCATCTTCATAACAGAGATATGATATAATATGTTGTATTTCTGCAAAATGGACCCAAAGGGGAGCATGTACAAGGAGAACAAGATAGGGCCTAAGATGGAGCCTTGAGGTGTCCCACATGCAATTTCTGCAGAGGAGGAGTGACAATTTCCCATCATAACCGAAAAAGTTCTGTTTTCCAAATAAGAGAAAAACCACTTTAGTGCAGTAGCCTGAATGCCAACAATCTTTTTCAGCCAATCCAACAAACAGTGTGATCGACAGTGTCAAACGCTGCACTGAGATCCAAAAGAATTAAGACGGCACACTTTCTAGAGTCAGCAGCTAGACATGAATCATTAGAAACTCTTAAAACGACAGAATCTGTACTATGAAGTGCTCTAAAAATAAATCACTTATACAGGTTTTGCCAATGTATTCCTAGGCATGTTATTAATAATTACTTACATTAATACAACACATAAATATACATATGTTTGCTAATTTACATATTGTTGACACATGAGCTGTTGAGGTTAATCTGTCTTTTCAACCATCCTTGGCTGAAAGGGATGGGCTCATTCAGCCTTTCCCAAGACCTTAGTAGTGAAGGCAGCTGCAAGGAGATACAGTCAGATGCTGGTTCATGGCAGCAACCTTCGGTATCAAAGCAAAAGAAAGAGACATTCCATGCAGTATCAGCAGAAAGTTCAACAGATTTGACTGAGCAGGCCAAAAAGACAACAACTACATTAGCCATTGTGAAGATGAAATGAAGTTTAGTAAGGACATAGTGAATGACTTTTGAAAGGCCTTAAATAAGGGGTCTGAAAGTTATCAAATGGCAAGTCAGATTGGCACCATCTCTCTGACTGGGCTCATTCAGCATTGATTAAAAGGCTCTGGAGCAGTAAAACCACAGTAGTGGATATTTCTGTCCAGAAGTGCTAAAAGTACTGAATAATTCTGAGCTGTTTTGAATAACATGATTCTTTAATATTTTTATTGAAGTAAAAGAATAGCAAATTAGTGATCTACTTTTTTAAAGCTGGGACAATGCCAGCATGTTCCATTTTCAGAGATATCACTCTGTTAAGCCCCACTGGGAAAGTCTAAGCCAGGGAATGGAAGCTGTGTTCAATAGCTGTACCTCAGATTCAGGAGGACCATTGCAGGTTCAATGCTGATAATGGAACAATACACAGACTATTTAGCCATAACATCTTGTGAAAGGTACTTCAAGAGTACTGAGCTCAGTAACTGTTGATGCATGCAACGGGGTCCTTGAACAAGCTGGGCAGAGCTGTGTTCTCAAACTTGGCATTAAATCAAGTCTTTTAAATGTGCACAGTGGACTCTGCCAAGGGTGCCTCTCATCTCCTTTCCTTTTCATTACTTTCATGGAGAAGATATGAAGGATAGTGTAGAGTTTGCAAACGATATGGTCACCTTTACATCATCTGATCATACTTGCCAATTCACATCTCTAAATCTCCAACCATGGTCCTGTCCTGGAAAGTAATGAACTGTTCTCTTCAGATAAGGACTGAGCAACTACCCCAAGCATAGGACTTCAGGAATCTTGGGGTCTTGTTCATGAGTGAGGGAACAGGTGATTGTGAGATTGGCCAACAAATCTAGTAGCTTTGTGGATGTTGTAATGGACAGTCATGGTGAAGCATGGTAAGTTCTCTGGTTAAGTTTTTAAGTGTACTATTGACCTACATTCTCAGTCCCACTTATAGCCATGAGATCGTGATTATCAAAAATCCCAATTGACTTGAGTTAGATCCACAGTTTCACCAGATCAAGAGTAGCTGGTTGATTTGTTTTGAATATTTGGTTAAAACAGAGGTGTACAAGGCAAGGTCCACTGTAAGAACACCCAGGAGCAGACCCATGACATTCTGGAAAGATTATCTATCTCAACTGGCCTGAAAATGACTGAGTTTCCCAGGAGTTGTTGGAAGAAATTGCCAAGGATATGGGGGGCCTGGTCAGGTCAGTTCACTGCATTACTGCCATAATCTACATCAGAATAAGTGTAGTGAAAGTGAATAGTTAAAATTACTGCATTAATGCCCTGCACAACTGACAGAAAGAATATTCATTATTCATCTTTTACTAAAGAATGAAAGATTCTGTCATAATTTGTTGTTATTCTTGTATCCCGTCTGGTTCTACATGAGATAGTATGCCTTCTTTCCTTTTTTTCTTAAACACTGTTATGTTTGGCTGGCGATCTCTGATAGCTCTATGGATTAAAGATGGCAACAACTTTGTGATGTTGTTGAGATGTGACCACGTCAGGTGGCCTTGTGTATCAATATGTGATGTCACAGTGGCCGGCACAATAATTTTGACATTGTCAGTTTTTCTGATCTTTTTATAATTGTCAGGTTACCCCTTTTATAATTCAATATTTTTAATTTTAGAGCAATTGTTTATTGATTTTTCATATTATTTTCCCTTTCGATCTTTCACTAAGAACTGTTTTTTTTTTTTTGGTTGAACTCAATTTTGTCTTCCCTTTTTTCAGCTCTGTGATAGTTTGTGCTTGTTTCTTCAGGACCCAGTTAATGATAGGACAGAGAAGAGAATGACCTTGTAATCAATGAAGAGTGTTATTAAACAGAAAATCCGTTGGCAAATTGTATATAAATAATCAAGGGTGCCTAATACTGAATAACACGAGTGATTATTTTTTTAAAACTTTAAATAGCAGTTATTTAAGCGAATAATGATGTAAAGCCAATTAAATGCAATACAACTCAGTATTGTGCCAAAATGTTATACTGTATAACAAAGTCCAAGGGAGTTGACCACTTTTGTATTGTCACTGAACTTACTGCTGATGAGTGCACTGGAAGTGCATTCTGTCAGTCTTGGAGATGCCGGCGTTTCTTTGTGTGTGCAGATGCTTTTATCTGTTGAAATTATATTTCTGCATAGGAATCCTATTCCAAGATCAAAGGTTCCAAGTGTCCAGAAAAACAGTCACCTCTTTTAAGTACCAGCTTTCTAATCCCTGTGAAGTGCCAATTTGAAGGAAAAACTCGGCAAGATTCTATCTACAGGAAGGGAGTGAAAATGAAAGTTCAAAGAGGAGACTACAATGCGAGAATCACAAAGTGCCACTGGCATATAGACTACAGACATTCACAAACTGTTTATTTACAGGATGAAATGTCACTCTGAACCTTAAGCTAGAGATAATGTGCAAAAAGTTGCTTGCATAAATAATATTCATTTCACAAAAGGAAAATATTTGAATAAATGAGGACCAAATTGGAAGTAAACATATCATTTGTCTTTTTTAGAGTGTTCATCTAGTGGTTTGTAAATAAAAAAAGAGTAGCTGAGTTTTTTGGTGGAAACAAATACAGACTAATTATTGGTTGAATAACTTAAATATAAGTACAGAAAGAAACTGAAAAAATTCTGATTACAGCATAACTGCTGCTACATAATTGTAGTGATGTGAACCTCACACCATGCTGTTTAATGCCAAGAACGCTAGGTATCTAAGACAAGCCATGTAGTAAAGGGTGTCCAAAATTTCCTTAAAAGAAAGGAAACACTCAGTTTAAGGAATCAGTTTGAAAAACACAAGCTACCTCTGAAAAATTATTTTAGGATTAAACTGTCACCTTCATCTTTGAGTTTAGTCTACATATTGTTATAAACGAACCTCTTATTAGCCTACTTGATCACTTCTGTACACATCTTCAGTGTTTTAAATCCTGATTCAGTCAGGCCACTCTTTTCAACTTGTCTTTAAATGTTTGCCTCTCGGATTTTGGATGCGTTTCGATCAGTTTCCTTTCTTACTCGAATGTTCACAACAGTAGCCTCTTAAGTCTCTGTTTGAGCTCTATAATGAGCCTAATAGCTCTTCTCTTTCAACAAAATAATTTTTTTTATCATGCTGTGAACAAAAGGTTCATCCGGGATTCACAATGACATACAATATAAGCATGTTTGTAGAGAAAATACAGTTTACTGTTGTCACATAATGCTTTTCTGCTGGCAACAATAAAAATGACCAGAAGACAATACATTTCTTTAGGAAACTCTTCCAAATAGAGTTCTTAAAACTCAGTTAAAAGAAAATTCCCTATCTGACACAGGCTCTGTAAATTAAAAATATGCACTAAATGCAGAAAAACATCCAGGACTATGCATTCAGAGTGTGGGTGTTTACTTATATAATTAAGAGGAAGTTCAGAAAGCATTAAGAGTAATCTAGACACATTTTTTCCAGTTAGTGTGTCCTGTCAATATTCCATTCCTGACATTCATTCATTCGTGGCATTCATGGAGCCTATCCTGCCCAAGACTGGACACAAGGTGGTGAAAAAGGCTAAATGAGGCACCAGATCATTACAGGGCCTACATCCACACTCACATGGATGGGGCTAATTTAGTGTTGTCAATTAACCATGTACACATGACATTTGGATGTAGGAGGAAAACTGGATTTTCCCAAAGAAAAATTCACACAGATCTGGCAGAAAGTACAAACTCAGAATGGAGTAGCCTAGCCTGAACTGGGTTCTGAGGATGTGAGACAGAAGCCATAACCAATTCATCACCATCTCATCCATACTATATATATGAAATATACCCTACCACCCCATTCTATTTCCAAACCTTCTTAATCCAAGTCATGGGTATGGTAGGCAAGACTTTGTCCTAGAAGATATTGGGTGCAAGGTAAGGATGCAACCTTCAACAGGGTGTGAGCCCACTCACATGCAGACAAGGTCAATTTAGAATTGTCACTCATCCTGTTAAGCACATTTTGTGGGATGAGCACAAAAACTGGGAATACATGAAGGAGAACCCATTAAGATACAAGGAGAATGTATAAGTTTCACAGAGACAATGGCCGAGCAAGGAATTCAAAACCCAGGAAGCCGGATCTAACCCCTAACTGCCTGTGCTGCCCTTCAAAGACAATAGTCAATGGTCACTCATGGGAAGTACAATTCTGTTCTTATTTTTCTGACTGCAGAATCAATGCTCCTTGTTTTAACAGAATATGCACACAAATGACAAAATCTAGACATTGTGATATTGATCGAACAACAGATTTCTGTCCAAGTAATGAATAGTTTTAAAGTCTAGACACATGCTTTTCCTTGCTCTCTATAACACCCCAAAATGTCGCCAAAGAGTTCTGGATTTTTTTCAGCTCTAATATTTTTAAACAAGATCCTTTAAAAAGGATGGGAAGCAGGTGATTCTGGTCCCTTTAACAAGCAGGATCTTTGTTTTCTGCTTCATGTCTTCCTTGTTCACTATTCTTACACTGCAGCAACTAGAGAAACAGCTTAAGGACCCTGCATGACCTTATGTGGTATTTACAGTACTTAAAGTTTATTTCGTTATATCATTCATGTGGAGAAGTTGTAAAAGACATTCCACATTCCACAGTTACCAAAATTTGAAATTTGATACGTTGGTTAAAGAACGGTGCATGTGTTGCACATTTTAACAAGAAAGAACACAAAGTTTATAAGGAAATAACAATAGTAAAACTGGTAATTTTTTATTTTTATAATTCAAGCACAGTCAGCTAAACTGATTTGCACAAGATCTGAAATGACAAACCTAGGGTTTACACTTTAGTGTCCTGCCCACTAGAGCACATTCCATGATTACGAGTATTATTAACATGCCACTTGCAATGCCTTTCTACTGTTAAAATATATAAATATTAAAATCAGAAATATGACTAACTGATTGTGCTAAGTCTAATGATTGCAATTATGGGAATGAATTCTAAATTCTCAACAATTTATGCAAACTTCTGTCTGTTCTGCCAAAACAATGAAATAAACAGAATAATTATTAGTATTGTTTATTAAAAAATTTTTAGTTTAGAAGAAAGAGGGAATCGAAATCAAAAGTCAGTTTCCATAATAAACTAATTACATTTCCATGAGATTTGTATTCATTGATTTGAATATTCATGGAAAGGCAGTTGTCATCTCTTCCTTTTCCTTCACACCAGTCCACAACAAGAAGAAGAAAAGAAGCTTGAGTTGAAAAAAGCTTAATTCAGGCAATGAAATTCAACGACAATCTTAAAGACATTTTAACAACTTAAACAGCTTCGTTGAATGAATTAAAGAATGAAAAGTCAACTTCCAGTCACAATATTTCTACAATTTAAAAATATGCCAACCTCACAACTACCAGAAATCTCAGCCTCAATTGATTCTTCTTCATCTAGGAACAGAAACTGCCACATCAAGCAATTAACCTTGTGTAATTCATCGTTTTTATTTCTGTTCATTTAAACTGTATACAGTATGTGTAGATGTTAAGAGCATTAAGTTGCAGTTTTTTTTTTTAGTTTTGTGAAATATAAACTTCTAAACTAATTAAAAATGATTATCTGCTAATTACAGATCTAAATGTCTTTTACAAAACATTAAAGATCTGGTATATTTCTTTGAAATATGGTAGTAAGATTTGCTTATATGAAAAACATTTAAAACTGCATATTTAAGTAAGAACCAGTTTTCATTTTTTGTGGATGGTATTGACACGTAATCCTAGCAAATACAGAGACCTTCCATATATTGTGAGACCAAAACATTAACCACAGGACTTAAAGTCAAACACAAAGTTTAGCACTTAAAAAGACAAAAATCAAAGTGCTGTACAAACATATGCCGAGTGTCAGATGTAGCAGCAGAGCAATCAGTAACTGTGAAGTCATCTGATCTGTTTAAGCATCTGATGTTAAACCATTGTGACTCTATGTGATTCAAAACCTGTACCAGTCTCAACGGAATATGCACACTTAAATCAGTTTTTTTCTTTTTTATGCCACATTCACTCAAATCTATTTTTTTTTATATGCAGTGCTAGTGCACATACTGCAATCACATACAGACACAGGGGTTTAATGGCAGTTGCATACTCAAATCATGATTGTTTTTTCCAAACACTGCCTCTTGTACAGTCAAGGTCCACATTGTACTGCCCTTCTAACTATAGCCTTGGTGCAATCTTGGATGTGTGTTCGCAGCAAGCAAAGAAAACCAACTGTTCACTGTCACATTGTCAGGTGTACCATGAGCATGCCACGTTCCAACATTTTACTCTTCACCTGGGATTTGCCCTCTCTACTGTGTGCCATCTTCTCCTTTCTTAATGTGAAACCTGGTGCAGTCTGTGTAATAATTATGTGAAAAACATCATAATAACATTTCTAGTGTTTTTATATATGGCTTTATCCAACATGAATTGTGGATCCCACGGGGTGGGGTGATTGTGACAATAACTGCTTTAGAATTATTACTTTTTGTGTTTTTATATTTTGCATAGCCTATGTACTGAGATTCAAGCTGAGTGGCAGCTTTGTGTGTGTTGGTAAAGCATACATGTAAGAGTTCCTAGAGATTTTTGAAAACACAAGGTCACCTGCCAATCAATACTAAGTTAACAGTGCCAATAAACACTCAGTATTACACAGTTTCTGTGGTGTGTTCTGTGCATGCCATGATTAAAATAAAGTATGTAAATGAAAAAGGTACATTATGCAATAGACTCAGACCACAGTGAAACAGACAGAAGTGCCACTAACCAATTATTGAATCTTAAAGTGCATTCTGAGCCACTTTTGCTGAGGATATTGCAATACGACAAAAGCTGGGGACAATGTTTTGAGTGAGTAAAATTCATTAGTAACTTTCACTGTTTCTTCTTAGTAGACATTTACTTAAACCCATAATATTTCTGCAGTCCATGACTGAAATAACTGAAGTGCCAACAGATGTTTTAGATTTTTGTCTATGATCTTCTTCATCGCACATAATGAAAGACTAATGAATGTAAGAGTGACATTTTTTCGGAGATTATAGTCAAGCTGTTCACTCAAAAGAGACAACGATTCACCCCTGGGCAGTTACAGCATTCAGTAATGTTAATTATAACAGTGTCAATAAAAGTGTTTTTGAGGTGATAAGTGTATGCTAGAGAAAACCACACTCCTGGAGCCGTGATGTGAAGTGCATATCCAGATTCTTTTTAAACTGGCTGAAATGTGTTTTTTTTTTCTTGTTAAAATGACATGGATGCACTGTCTTATAATACTGTAGGTGTGCAATTTCAAGATGTCGATCAATACTTTACGCTCTTGGCTTGAAAAATTGACATATTTGGTAAGTTTTAAACTTTTTGGTGAAACATTTGGACTTCTTCCCTTTGGTTTCCATTTAAAAACACAAGAACAGGCTAGGTATTAAAAAAAAATTCTATATATAAGTTCACATCAAACACAACTTTATGTGGAAAACTAAAATATATCGACAGTAACGGTGCACTGCATGATAACATGCAGTGAATATACTTGACTTGAGCATTCCTAGTTTTCCTACTCTTTCTCTATATGTTTAGCATTTGTTTGCTCAGAGTTTGATGCACTTGCTGCTTCCTGATCAACTCTTCTTTTCTCCACCCTAGCAGCTGCTTCTTCTCTTCTTTTGTTGGCATCTTTCGCGTTAAAACTGATTAAGTCAGTGTTTGTGTTGCAATTACTTAGTATGTTTTCCTTAATTTTTCACTTAAGCTGGCACTTAAGTCTTCAATCTGCCTCATGAATGATTTTGGATGTGAAGAGGTAGAGGAAGAACAGCAAAGGTGGTAGGGATGAGAATGACGCCATACACATGCGCCACATGGCCGACCTGCTGGCCGCTGCTGTGAGTTGATTCTACGAAAAAATAAAATATATATAAAAAGAGGAATATCTTTGGAGGTCAGTCATCACCCTGAAAGCGGACAGTAGACGTCACGTAGTATATGTGTACAGTGATCCCTCGCTATATCGCGCTTCGCCTTTCGCGACTTCACTCCATCGCGGATTTTATATGTAAGCATATTTAAATATATATCGCGGATTTTTCACTGCTTCGCGGGTTTCTGCGGACAATGGGTCTTTTAATTTCTGGTACATGCTTCCTCAGTTGGTTTGCCCAGTTGATTTCACACAAGGGACGCTATTGGCAGATGGCTGAGAAGCTACCCAACTTACTTTCTCTCTCTCTCTCTTGCGCTGACGTAGGGGGGTGTGAGCAGGGCAGCTGTTCGCACACCTAGACGATAGGGACGTTCCTACCCTCTGTGTGCAGCTGCTTCCTGAAGGACATGCTGCACGGTGCTTCACATACTTAAAAGCTCAAAGGGCACGTATTGATTTTTGTTTGAAAAACAAACTCTGTCTCTCTCTCCCTCCTCCTGACGGAGGGGGTGTGAGCTGCCGCCTTCAACAGCTTTGTGCCGCGGTGCTTCGCATACTTAAAAGCAAACAGCCCTATTGATTTGTTTACATTTACATTTACATTTACAACATTTAGCAGACGCTCTTATCCAGAGTTTTCCTCTGTCTTTCTGACAGACTCTGCTCCTGACGCGCACTCCTTTGAAGAGGAAAATATGTTTGCATTCTTTTAATTGTGAGACAGAACTGTCATCTCTGTCTTGTCATGGAGCACAGTTTAAACTTTTGAAAAAGAGACAAATGTTTGTTTGCAGTGTTTGAATAACGTTCCTGTCTCACTACAACCTCCTGTGTTTCTGTGCAAATCTGTGACCCAAGCATGACAATATAAAAATAACCATATAAACATATGGTTTCTACTTCGCGGATTTTCTTATTTCGCGGGTGGCTCTGGAACGCAACCCCCGCGATGGAGGAGGGATTACTGTACCAAATTTCAAGTCAATAGGTCAAACGGTTTGCAAGCTACAGGTGATTTAAAATCCTGGACAGAAAAACGGACAGCCACGGTAGCATGTTATACTGCATAAGAAGATAATTATTAAAGCTTAACTTTGGCTTGAAAAATACCAAAAAATATCGGTTATCATTTAAAATTGTAATTTTATATATTAATTAAAGCCATTATATATAGTCAAAGCCACTCTCAGTTCCTGATTTGAGTTTAGAAATTACATTTCTTTAATATAATAAATCAGTGTTGCTGTGGTCTACTATACAGTATCTTGTGCATTTCAATGAAATTTACATTTTTACCAGACTACTATTCTGGACACAAACAACTTAAAAAAACATAAAATATTTTATAGTAAGTTTATAAAGAGGCACATAACACATGTTGAGATGTAAAAAATATGGAAATTGTGACTGCATTCTAGTTCGAGCAAAGCACTTTAATCTGGCTCTAGACATACTAGTGGGTTTTCAATTCAGGCATTACATTTTAAATGAAAATGTGTACCCAGGCATTTCCTAATTAAGGAACAAAACAAATGAAAATCTAGCTAGTCTAGATACATGGCTGCCTTGTGCATTTTTTTCTGTTCTTCATCTGTTCAGCACTTAAACAAATATGCTGAAACACAGTAATATGGATTTAACCTGTGCATACACCATTAATACATAAAAGTTTTGTATGGCTACGTGTACATATTAGTGACTTTGGCAGAATGCTCAGGTGTTCAGGTAAGGAACTCATGCATAGCCATTCCAATGTAAAAAATGTGTTTTATTGAAAACTGCAAAATAATAATCATCTTTCCAAGACCTAATGTAATGGCATCCTCTAATGCCCAAAGTACTCATACACAGGTTTTATATTTCAGGCTAGGAAGTAGGTCAGTGGTTCAACAGTAGTTGGGGGTTGGCTTTTCTGGTCAAACCCTCTTGTCTTATTTTTGCATTTTACTCTTTTTGTTCTTCTCATGTTTAAATCAAATACATATTTTCTTTTATAAATATTGTGTATTGGACTTGCCTCTTAAGGCAAAGGTTTGATAGTTCCTCTCCCTAGAGGGGCATTGTTTTATATATTTTAGGATATTTATGATATTTGTGACCTTTTAAAGCCAGCTCTCCATTTTGGATCTCTGCAAGTTAAAAACTGCCTGTGGAGCTTGGGGTCAGGTTACCTTGGGTGATGCCTATCTTTAGGCAGGGTAGTGAAAGGTCCTGGCCTGGTTAGGCAGTCTCTTGAAGGCCTTTCACCTTTTTGGCTGTTTGGTGTGCTCAGCAGAGATTCACATCCAAGCTCTTCGCAGGTGTGTGATACTACCTAAGGCAGAGAGCAGGTGCTGCCACTAACTGTCTTGTTGTTTTCTTCCTCCACTGTTCCAAAAAACCACACTGTGAGGGCAACTGACTCTGCCCCTTCCAGTGCCTGGCTTCAAAAGGATGACCACCCAGTCACAATTATCACTTGAATTATCACTTGAACGAAGGAGCTCAGTATTGACAGACCCAATGGCAGAGACAGATTAGTGATAGCAACTAAACTCATGTAGCAGCTCTTTTGTTTTATTCTTTACACTATCAGTCATCTGTTTTGTTAAAAAGGACTTAAAAAGTGCAGAATGCAGCTGCTAGAATCTTAACTCTGAAACAAAAATCCGAGCACATCACCCCAGTTTTGATGTCACTACACTGGTTACCTGTGTCATTTAGAATTGACTTTAAAATACTGCTTATGGTTTACAAAGCCTTAAATAATCTCGCTCCATCTTATATTTCATAAAGTCTTACATCTTACACTGCAAATCATAACCTTAGATCTTCAAATGAGTGTCTACCTAGAATTCAAAGAGCTCAACTTAAAAGAAGTGGTGAGGCGGCCTTCTGCTGTTATGCACCTAAAATCTGGAACAGCTTTCCAATAGGAATTTGCCAGGCTAATACAGTGGAGCATTTTTAAAAACTGCTAAAAAAACCCATTAGTTTAACATGGCTTTTTCATAGCTACATCTTAGTTAAATCCTGATGCTCTGTATATTCAATTAATTATCATTATTATTCATGGTGGCTCCAAAATCCGTAATAACCTCTTCTTTTTCTTCTGTTCTTTTTCCAGTTTTCTGTGGGCCACCACCACCTAATCAAAGCACCGTGATGTACTTACATTGAAGGATTAAAGGCCAGAAGTCCACATGACCATCATTGTCAAATTCTTCCATGAGAACCCAGAATACAATGAGGACTGGTTGAGGTCAGTTATGTTAGGTAGAATGCCTAGAGGGGACTGGGTGGTCTCGTGGCCTGGAACCCCTTCAGATTTTATTTTTTTCTCCAGCCGTCTGGAGTTTTTTTTTTTGTTTTTTCTGTCCTCTCTGGCCATCAGACCTTACTTTTATTCTATGTTAATTAGTGTTCCCTAATTTTAATTATTTATTTTGTCTTTTTTCTCTTTCTTCATCATGTAGAGCACTTTGAGCTACATTGTTTGTATGAAAATGTGCTATATAAATAAATTTTGTTGTTGTTATCTGCGGTGGGTTGGCACCCTGCCCGGGATTGGTTCCTGCATTGTGCCCTGTGTTGGCTGGGATTGGCTCCAGCAGACCCCCGCAACCCTTGTTCAGATTCAGCGGGTTGGAAAATGGATGGATGTTGTTGTTATAATTCTTTGTGTTGTTAGCCACTTTAATCATTTGGCATCCATAATTTTATTTGATTAATTTTATGCTTGGCTTTAAATGATTATTTCATGCTTGGGGACTTACCCCCTGCTCGCTTCGCTCCCCAACTCCCCTGGCCTGTGCTACACGTCAGCCACTTTGCATCTCTACTCGCATTGTGAAGAGGGGTCTGAATGCACCTCAAGGAGATGCAGTCGCTCCTCTGAAACCCCCTCTTAAACAGTGATACAATGGGAAACAAATACAGGTTTTTTTTTACCTCCTCTTTGCTCGATTAGCTGCTGGAGTGCTGCTGCTGCCGTGCTGCGTGATCTGCATCTCGCGTGGCGCTTCGAACATTTAAATGCCTGTACATCAGCTGTCTTTGTCATCTACTCTTTGACTTTTATTTCCGGCTGTCACATGAGTTCTTGATATTTTAGTTTATAATTTAAAAACGGAATAGGAATCTGGAAATCTAACAACATCACATTAAAGTTCGATAAATTCTGAAAAAAATTATACCAAACATATATATGTAGGTATTAAAATAAGCCTGATTTAAAGCATGACAAAAAATGTAACATAAAATCATTGCACAATATCGCTGAACATTTAGGCTTAGGATTTTATATATATAAAGTAGAAAAAAATACTGTACTTCAATTTTTTAGTTACAGAATTAAGAATTCTTAGTATAAATAGGACCACCTATAAACCAAAATATCCTCCAGTAGAAAGCACATAACAGTAAATATGGTAACTGACTACTAATTCTATGCATATACACATTATTCGAGGATGCTGTTACTCTTCTAAAAGCTTCTTCATAATAGCAAAAAGTGAAAGCCAGGTGCTTTCAAAGAACTGATATTTTAATATTTTAGATAAAGATGCATTTGTTTACTAAAGTGTGTGTGCCAAAAAAATTACATTGAGCATCTCAGGGGAGAAACTTGGCACTTTCACTTGTGATCAATAATTAAAATCACAGCAGAGAAAGAAACATTCTACACTACATTTGCTTAACTGTGCAGCATATGACATTTGTTCAAGCTTTGAAAGCTAATTGTCTTTTTACATCTGGCTAATTAACAGTAAAAAATAGTATTACACTATTTATTATACATGTGGCATGTATAATCTCCAAAATGAAAAAAAAAACTCAAGAAAAAAGAAAAAAAGTCAGTTCTCTTTGATGTTACAAGGTAAGGCAAGCAGCGAACATCTTTTTTAGCAAACTCCAAATCCTAGTGTATTCTCCAGAGATTGATTCATAACCGAATGGTCCGAGTATGATTTAGAAAAACTGATGGCACAAAACAGGACTCTCTGAACAAAAAGTGGTTGCTGCCATGGCTCTTGATCTGCGTCTTTTTGTATGACCAACAATACAACACCTTAATTATTTTTTCCAGTGGTGATGCTTGTTTGCTGTCTTATTTCTCATGTTCATAAATTGTCAGTTGTTTTGTGTACCAAATTTTCAAAAATGAATATTTTCTCTCTTATCTTTTCTGCATTTATTCAATTTATCTCTACTATTTTTAAATGTAATGTTATATTGTCAAACTTACTTATTCTATTTTAGTGTTATGAGGGATGAGAGCCTATCCTGGCAGCATTTGTTGTAAGGCAAAGCCCTGGACAGCCTGCCAGTCCACTGTAGGACACCCACACTCTTACCCTTACAAGGGGGGCATTTGGAATCACCAAAAACCTGTCACTTACATATGTGGGGTTATTGGAGGAAAGTTGGAGCATATGGATAAACGCTTGCACAGACTTGAGACAGAGAATGACCAAATCCTGCAATCATAAGGGACAGTTCTGGTGCGTTTGACACTCGTACACTAGATCTGTAAGTTAGCAGAACTTGCCACCGATGTGCCCTCCTTTCAAAAATTCCAAACAGCTGTGAGAGTTGATTTTTAGTTAATTAATATGATAATCACTGTTTGATCATATATTGGTTATATTGATTGACTTCAGTCCTTGTTAACTGTTAACTTTTGCCTTTAGCACTCTTAGAAAGAATTTTAATTAAGGCCTCTTGAACTGTGACCCAGTCCCGCTGATACTTTAGGAGCACGGATAAGTATTGTTAAGAAAACCAGTATAATCTAGTGTAGCAGAATCCTGACTCCAAGGGTCTTGTTTACGAGCAACTCACAAGGACATGAGAAATTAAACTAATCACATACTTCTGTAATTGTGCATTTAAGAAGTGTTACCACCATCTGTAAGTTAGTCATCTCCTTCCATGTACTGAGTAACTCAATGTATGTGTCAATAAAGGTATTCTTTCTATCCTGAACTAGCTTTGTGAATTTGACTTTGACATAGCTGCATTGTGACATAGTGTGGCCTTGCATTCCAAATTTTGGATTATTCAGAAAAAAGAACCATGATAATAGTGGGCTAAAATAAAAAAATGAAAATACAACATAAAAGAACTGATCTGATAATCTCTTCAGTAGAAACTGACTTAGAATAAAATAAAACATTATGGTTTTGAGTTAAAGAAGAGAAGAGGAAAGTAAAAAAAATAAGGAAAGGTTTAGTTTGATAATGACTATCCAACACAAGGGAAACGTTTGTGATTAATACTATCCTGTGCATGTTGAACATTTTCTCATTTGTAGCAAAAGCCATATTGCTTACAAATATGGCGGCACTGAAGAGGTCCTATGCTCCTTCTGACCCAGTCAGATCCGCTAATGAAAGGCATCTGGTGATTCCACTTCTACGTGGCATCAAATCTCAATCCAGACTCTTTGTAAAAGTCAGAGAATCTTTGTTTTCTCTGGACAGATGCTTGCAAAAAAGACTTTTACAGATATTAAATGTGCTCTTTCTTCTTATTCTGTTCTGTGAAACCCAGACTTTGCCAAAAATTTGATCCTGCAAATGAATGCCAGCATGTATGGATTATACGCTGTGTTATCTCATGTTTTCAGTGATCAAGAACACTCCATTATGTTTGTGAGTTATACATTTTTGCCTAGACAACATAATTATTCTACTGTTGATGTTGAATATCTGGCAATAAAATGGGCTGTCAAAGCAATGCGTTATTACCTATGGGGTCAAAAGTTTACTTTGGTAACAGCTTTATAACCAGAAGGAAAAGAAATTCTAAACTCACTAGATGGTTTATTCAAATACATCTGTTTAATTTTTCAGTTTGATGATGACCAGGTGCACAACATCTTAATACAGATGTCCTTTCCTGAGTTTCTGAGCCACTGTTTGAAAGATACTTTGTTAAACAAGCAAACAAAGCTGAAGGGGAGGGAGTGAGCAATCAAGCTGTGCTTTTGCTATTTAGAGCTGATACAGTTACAGATAAAACATGTTTTCAGACAGTTACTACGATGGATGGATGGATGGATGGATGGATGGATGGATGGATGGATGGATAGATAGATAGATAGATAGATAGATAGATAGATAGATAGATAGATAGATAGATAGATAGATAGATAGATAGATAGATAGATAGATAGATAGATTTTTATTTGCCCATAGGGGAACATTTGGTGTTTTACATAAGCTATCTAAATAAATAAATATACATACACACTATGTTGATTTGTCCCCAGGGGGGAATTTAACTTTTTACAGAAACTTATTAAATAAATTAATAAATAAATAGATTACACATAAATAGAAAAAATAAATAACTTCTGCAAGAGACATGACCTGGTGTTATAGTTATAGTCTGAGATGTAGACAGTTAAGTGAAAATCAGACAGGACTGTTCCTTGTTTTGCTTCAGTTTTGCTCACATCCATATCAGAAACTCACTCCTTGAGCCTCATAAACTGTGGTCTGCCTGACAGGTAGTCCATTATCCAGGACATCATAGGCTTACCCACCTCCATATCTCTGAGTTTAGCCCTTAACAGGGATGGCGGGATGGTTTTGAAGGCACTGGAGAAATCAAGAAACATAATCCTGACAGCTTTGTCCACGTAAAAAACAGCCCAGTGGGAGCAGATGATGACATCCTGCACTCCAGTCTTTCTCCAATAGGGAAAATGTCATGAGTCTAGGTGGTCTACCACAAGAAAAATCTTATAGCCCAGGACCAGCCTCTCAAAGGACTTCATGATGTAAGACATAAATGCCACTGTTCTGTAGTTAGTAGATAAAGAGGTGACTGCCTTCTTTGGAGCAGGAACAATGCAGGATGTTTTCCACAGCAGCAGCACTTTCTTGAGCCTTGGGGACAGACTGAACAAGTGATAGAGGACACCACAAAGTTGGTCAGCAAAGGCCTTAAAATCATGAGGACTGACTCTGCAATAGACTGCAGTCTAATAACAGGCTTGTGGGTGGGAACAAGATGAATCAGAGTGTGATTAGATATGCCCAAAGGTGCCAGGCATTTACGATTAAAGGTATCTTTAACATTTGAATAGCTCCGGTCTAGCTTGTTATTTCATCAAGTGGAATATGACACAAACGATGGACGTTTGTCATTGTTTCTTCCAAAGTCACATGGCTGAAGTCACCTCATATTATAACTGCAGGGTCAGAATGAGTCATTATTAGAGTGTTCATGACAGAGTAAATAATTTTTACTAGCCAACCCGCAGTGTACCATACGCCGCATAATCAGGCCGCTTTTTTAATGATTTTTAAGCACAGGGAGAAAATTAACATTTGAAAAATCTGTAATGTAATAAATCACCAAGAAAAGTAACATTTCATGTGCCCACCCCCAACTCTTCACCTGAGTCGTTTTCCTCTTTGCACAGTCCACATGCATCTGTGAGTCACGTAGACTTTTCATTGTTATTTGCGGTTTTGGCTGCTTTTCTATATATAATCCACCAAGTCACCCGACCATGGTAGTACCGAGGGAGGGGAGGGGTGTGTGTACAAAGGGCAGGGACATAATCAGTGCGAGCGTATGACCCGCTAGCCATGTTTTTGAAAGTTTGGCCCTGTGCCTTATTAATTGTCATCGCAAAGGCAAATCTAACAGGAAATTATGTTCGTGTTAAAGTAAAAGGCAAATTATCCGCAACAAACAAACTGTTTTACACGCTGCATACCAACCCACGGCGTAGTATACGCCGCATAATCACGCTGCTTTTTTAATGTTTTTTAAGCAGAGGGAAAAAAATGAACATTTGCAAAATCCGTAACGCTGCTTTCAGTAAGTACAATGCACATGCGTTTAATTTGTCGGCCACTTTTTGCCAGCCGTCTTTTCTGGTTTGGGCTGCTTTTACAGTGTTACCGCTTGTGCATATTAAATCTTGAAATCCTTCGAGTAACTAATTAACTAACTAACACCCACCCACCCAGCTTGTGTGAAAAAAATGCGCCTGTTCTTTCATCATTTTGTTGCAGCCTATCAAAGACTTGCTGATCATGTTTTCTAGACTCAATATACATTGGCTTTTCACTCAGCGCGAGGGCACGCATTCATCGCGGATTATTGCATCCAGCTAGTCTGCTAGACTAATCTGCTACACGGCTGCGTTTGAAAAACGCAATACATTTGAAGCCGTAGCCATGGAGGGCAAAAGAACAGTCAACGTGGCTCACAGCTGGATTTGGACAGCAGCACACACCAAAGGGAATATGTCTTTGATGAGCTGTTCGAGTTGGCGGAGGGGTAGAGTTTCTGGGCGGGGCTTCATTGTTCGTTTCCCATGGTTTTCAAAGCTGGACGTGGTCGGGTGTCGTAACAGAAACGAATAATGAAAAGTCAACGTGGCTCAGAGGTGCATGTGGACTCCTAGCACAGACGAAAGGGACTAACTGGGTGGTCGGTGAGTTTTTGCGTCCGGGCACATGAGCAGGCAGTGTGAATGCCTAGAGAGTGAGGGTAGACGCGGGCCGGGGAAAACAGAGTGTTGGTGGGCGGAGAAACGTTTTCCGTGTTCCTGCAGGACCATCTAAGAAGACGCATGTTTGTCGCGGATGCGAATTGCTGTATGTAGTGTGTAAAACAGTTTGCTATGGTGCACGCGGTCGTGCGTCGTAACCGAAAAGTCAATGTGGCTCAGAGGTGCATGTGTACTGTAGGACAGACGAACATAAATGACGGCGTTTTTTCCGAGTCGTCGCATCCGAGTTGGTGGCCGTGGCTCTGCGAGTTGTCGTCGTATCCAATGGTCTTAGAGTTGGTGGGCGTGGTTCCTTCCTGCGTGCACCATGGGCGTCTTACTTGTCGGCGGCTTAGTGAATCCACGCCCCTTCCGGCGTGCTTTCCATGGGTGGCGGCTTAGTGAATTATATATATAGATTGCTGAGTCCCACTTTACAGAGGGAGAAATATAAACATTAATAAGAATGATGTAATTATCTCCCCGTTCAAATAACATACACATATTCTAAGAGCCAGAAGTCCAAAGCCTCAATCACATAAATGGCCAGTCCCCATCTGTCTTTTTCCCACACTGCACTGATATCTGTCTGCTCAAATAAATTCAAATCCATCCACCATTAAAAGAGTGTCAGGTACTGTATATCAGGTTTTCTATTTAATAGTTGTTGGATCAGGTATGATGTTAAACTGCATCCGGCCCAGCAAGCGGCCCTCCAACTTGCAGGGAAATTATAGGGGTTGTTGGCAGGATTGGCACTCCAGCTACCGTAAAAAAAAAAAAACTTCACACAGCTCTGAGATGACAGAAGTGACTCCTTTATGCTCTACACAGGAGTAGCTCTGCTGCAGCCGCCCATAGGAAGGCTGCTCGCATTATGAAGGGGATGGGGGAAAGCCCTCAGTAGTCAAAACCGTAGGAGAGCCAATGGGGTCAGGCCTGTCGGGGATCAAAACTGGTGTAGTGCTGAGGTGTCGCCCGCTCCTCCAGGATCCTGAGCTGTTTTGTTGTTTGGTGGGTGCGGCAATGTGCTGTACCTGTTCATGCTCCCCATCCTGACCTGACCTGATCTGGATCAGATGTAGCTTTTGCACAACTGCCATATCTCTGCAATATAAACAGTTCACTACCTGGCTGAATTTTATGTCTTGCAGATCATTCAGGGAGCTTGGGGACCAATCCCTTTGCAAATTGATAGTGCTGACAGAGTTGCCTGTGAATTCCTTTAATTACCAGAAATAAATGGCAGGAGTCAAACGAATGAAGATATTTATCACATTTGCTGTGTGCCATTAAAAGACTCCAATAGTGTTCCTTGAAGTTTTTAAAATGACTTTTTCTGAGTGTTATTTGAACTCTGAACCTGATATGCTAGCTGGTGGAATGAGCTACCCCCTTCAGTTTGAACTTCTGACTCCTTCACATGGTAAGAAAAGTTTCAAGACTCTCTTGTTCTGTGAATATCTTTCTAATTGATGCTAAGTTAGTATTAGCTAAGAAAAGAGAAATTAGTCTTGTGCCATGCTGTTTTGTTTAGTGCTCTTCACCTCGTGATGGTCAATCTTGTAACCTTGTCCAGTAATACTTCCTTCAAAATAACCCACCCCAGACTGATGTTTACTCAGTTTTGCTGACCTCTTTTGAAAGTCACGTTAGATAAAAAAAAACTTCTAATTGAATAAATGTAAATGTAAAAAGAAAGGAGGTCTGTAAAATTTCTTTCTGAAAGTGGTTCACTTATGTAATAAGTTTTGACCCAGCAGCAAGAAAATTCAGTAAACACTGTTCTGTATTGAGATCAAGAAAATTCCCTGATGAATGATGTATTTTAAAGGGAAAGGAGAGTGAGGTATAGGAAAAGATTTAATGTGTTACTGCTGAAATACAGAAAAAGCTATACTTAAAAATACTCATTGTCATTTTCCTCGTTGGCTAATTTTTGGGTATGTTGTAAGTAATAGTGCAATAATCCACATCAATGTATGATGTGACCAGTTCAATAAAAGCATGAGAGTTGTAGAAAAAAAAGGTTTACATCATAATGCAAAGCAAACGCAAGAGAACATTAAATAATCCAGACCACTGTGGTACGATCAGATGCATGTTGCTTTTGTTCAAAGAACTTAAGACCCTGTGGACCACAATACAACAGGCACTCAATTGGACAGTTCAGTTTATTTAAATAGTAAGTAAAGGAGGAAGAAGAAGAAGAAGCCAAATAGCAGCAGCAAATAATAAAAGAGTAGACATAAGGCAGGAGACAAAGTCCCGATTGTCCAGCTGCCTTGGTGCCTTATTTTGAGCTGTCAACACAAAGGGTGTAAAGGTTTTAAATTTGAGAGCAACATTAACCTTGACATAAGCCCCTACGCCACCGTGTGCTGAGTAAATGCAGGTGAGTTTCTTCCTGACGTTTAACTACTATATTACAGATTGAAGAACCTTTTGTAATGTCTACATTAATAAAATACAAATTTGAAGAAGAAAAAAGACAGAACTACTTAACAGAAGCAATAAAACTAAAAGTGCAGAATGATTTACTTTCATCTTGCCTGCAAATTCCTTTCAAGCTTTGCTCCCTTGAGGTTAAAAATCATTAAGAACCATAAATTAAATATAATGAGAGTTAATGTGAGGTTTGATACAAAAACCTTAAACATGCTTGGGTCGAGAGGTTGGGAGTAGATGCACTGCCATTGGTCCTCGTTTTGCATTTCAAAAGTGTCAAAAATTGTAATGTAAATCTTTCAAGTTCAGTTTTCAAAAAGAGAAAATCACAGCAAGTGGTGTCTGCCGTGTCAGCAGGAGACGTCTAGCGAGGTGAGCTTTGGCAACCTTACCCGTCCCAGCTTTCAGCGTCTGGGAGAAAAGTGTGTCCTTCTGGGAGTGTTGGAGTCACTGTTAGTCAAGGCTAGTACAAAAAGAACATAATTGCACTATTTCTGTCAATACAAAATACTGCCAGGCTACAGCAATCACTTTTTAAGCATTCTAATTATGTTATTGTCTAATAGAAAAATATTGTTGAGAAATACAACTCACTTTAGGGAAATTAAAAGAACTGGCTTCATACGGTCTTATTTTATATATGTAAACTTCTTATTCATATACAGTATACTGCATATTTGTAGCTGGAAATCCACAAAGGGAGAAAATAAAGCATATATCTCAAAATAGTTTTTTATTCTTAAGCTTTTGACTCCTATCAGGAATCATTAGCAGAGGAAAATGATTAGACTTACAGGATTCCAAGGTAATATATAGCAAGTAATGAGGGGAGGGGAGGTGGATATGGATAGGAGGATTGATGAGGTGGAGTTTGTTGGGTGTTGGTCATAAAACTCTTCTTTATTATTATGTGTATGTTCTTCTTTTGAAGCCTGCATATGCTGGGTACATGTCCAAATGTCTGTTAATAGCATTTTTGTTGGATTGCCATGTTTCAGCCAGTTCTCTGGCACTTTTAGTATTAGACTTGAATTTTACCCCATCCTGATTACAGGTGTTTATTATAAGGAATGTTACGCAGGGGTGGCATGGTGGCGCAGTGGGTAGCACTGCTGCCTCGCAGTTGGGAGACCTGGGTTCGCTTCCCAGGTCCTCCCTGCGTGGAGTTTGCATATTCTCCCGTGTCTGCGTGGGTTTCCTCCTGGCGCTCCGGTTTCCTCCCACAGTCCAAAGACATGCAGGTTAGGTGGATTGGCAATTCTAAATTGGCCCTAGTGTGTGGGTGTGTTTGTGTGTGTCCTGCGGTGGGTTGGCACCCTGCCCAGGATTGGTTCCTGCCTTGTGCCCTGTGTTAGCTGGGATTGGCTCCAGCAGACCCCCGTGACCCTGTGTTCGGATTCAGCGGGTTGGAAAATGGATGGATGGATGGATGGATGTTACGCAGACAAAATATTACACTTTGCTAGCAATCATCCGTCATTGCATAAGCAGAGCTGTGTTAAGACTCTTTGTTCAGAAGAGTTCACACCCATTGTAATACCAAGGAGACTAAAAAGAATGAAAGGTGCTGTCTTTTCAACTGTTCTCATCAAATGGCTACCCAGAGTCATTCATCAGGCAATGCTTACATAGGAGACGCCATAGACTCCAGCAAACAATCGACTCCAACCTGATCCCCCTCCCGCCTGGTGCACACTTCCCTATCATTATGGGGTGTCAGAAGGTACAGCACGCATCCTGTCCAGAGCAGGCATCAAAATAGCGCTGAAGTCTACAAACACATTGGGCACAATTTCTTTTTAATGCTAAAGGCAAGAAACAGCAGCAGAGACATGGAAGGAAGTTTATAGCATAATAATTTGATTCATGCCCAGCTGTATACGTGGGACAAACATCAAAAACACTCGGCACATGTGCACAGGAACATCACAATGCAGTCAGAAGAAAGGACTCATGGTCTCTGATTTAAATACATACAAATTCGACCGGACACACATTTAAATGGGACTCAGTGAAACTAAAATTCAAAGCTAATACTAAAAGAGCCAGAGAACTGACTGAAATGTGGCTATCCAATGAAAACACCATTAACAGACATTTGGACATGAACCCATCATATCCAGGATTGAAAAGAAGAATAATACATAGGATTATGACCAACACCCTCCGAACCCCAACTCAACAATTACCGCCAAACCCCCCCACCACCACCACCACCACTACACATTCACCTCCCCTCCCCTCCCCTCTTCATTTGCTATATATTGCCTTGGATTCGTATAAGTCTAATCATTTCCTTCTGATGATGATTCCTGATAGGAGTCAAATGCTTAGAAATAAAATCTATTTCAAGGTACGTGATTCATTTTCTCTCTTTGTTGATTTCCAGCTACAAATATGCAAACCATATCACAGATCTTCGCTTCCATACTGTATATTATTAAAAGAGATGGTAAAGGGTTGGGCACCAGTCAGTACCTCACTTAATAAGTATGTAAAAAAGAAAAGAACAAGTCCAGTAGACAAAAAGGACTTGTAGACTTGTCATCCAGTGCTTCCTCTTTTCCCATCTCTTGGAACTCCATGATCTCTCTTATTGGCTGCTTTTTCTCTTTAAATATCCCATACTGTGGAAGAGGCAGGACGTCTTGAGTCAACGAGGAGTTATGTCAATGGGATTCGTCATCCAAACTGTGATTGAAATGGAAGAGGCAATTACTGACTATGTTTCCCCAGAGGCCAGTTTGTGAGTCCATACCTCCAAATTGTTGCTTGGATATTCATGACTCATGCGTTTGACAATATAAATTTAGATTTACAAATGTGAACTCCATCCCCTGAAGACAACTCCTTAATTGTGTCACTCATCATTTAACATTTAGGCAATCCTTCTCCATGTCCTCATGCCACAGCTCTCTATCCAGCAGTTTCCAGCTCATGCGTTACCAGATGCTGCTCCCCATCAATGATCTGCTCCCAGAGCTCCCAAACTGCTCTCAGAAGTACCATTCTGTAAAATAAAAGAGGTAGAAAACTTAGACTGACTCCACACTGACAGATAAATCAGAAAAAAGCCATTTTTATTTTACAATATTTTCTAGCCACAAGTGTTTCAGATCATTTCCTTAGTTTGTCACATGCCAAAACACGTAAACCTTTACTGCACCTAAGTACTGTAGTTTGTCAGCCAACAATGAACTGGACAAGTGATGTGCACAGCTGTTATGTGCTTATCCCAATAAATACTGTAACATGTTTTTCCTTTAAACCATAATACATAATGTAAAATTGAAGAGTGCACAATATTACATGTACATTATATAATATCAAAGATATCCTCCTTGGTATTGTTAGTGCAATGTTATACGTATGTGACGTAGAAGAGCAGGGGTAGGGGGATTTTGGTTCCCCTTGGTGTTTTAAGTGCAATGTCTTACATGTAAAACATAAAAGGGGGTGTTGTTTCAAGTGTTTTTTCTAGTGTTCTGGTGAAAT
Organism: Erpetoichthys calabaricus; assembly: GCF_900747795.2. Classification (NCBI taxonomy): domain Eukaryota; kingdom Metazoa; phylum Chordata; class Cladistia; order Polypteriformes; family Polypteridae; genus Erpetoichthys; species Erpetoichthys calabaricus. The sequence goes on from NC_041407.2 coordinate 69,599,483, forward strand.
ATTATATGTATATATTATTGAAGAGCAGGGTGTTTTTCTAGCTTAGTGGGGGCTCAGGGTTAGGGTGCTGTTGAAGAGTAGCCCAAAATACCGCATTGTTTTTAGAGAGAAGCCCAAAAAGGCGCAGTCTGTAAAAGCCCATATTTCCTTGCGGAATTAAATCAAAAATATCCCAATTGGGTGGGAAACCGGTGGATTTGGCAACTAAGGCTGATGCTTGATATTTGACAGTAAGAACACACAAATACAAGTATTAAGCAACTGGAAACATCATTACAAGAGTTTAATTCAACAAGTCTCTGTAGATGAATCTCTACAGCAGCCATGCAATTAAAATTGCAGTGATTTTACATAACACATTTTATATTTTTTTGCCAAACAGTCATTTTTATTCTTGTCTTTTTATAATGTAAAAATATGCATTGAAATCTTTAAACATATTTGAAAGATGTTGGTGCACCAACATTTGCTGTAAAGCAAATCTCCAAGCCAAGAATAACCAAACTGACCCAGGTAAATTAAAGAAGTATGTTTATTTGGAGAAAAAAATAAATACATACAAATGTAGGTCAATTTAAGAAGTGCTAACAACACAGAATAACAAAATGAGGGGTCCCTTTCTACCTCATGTGGTGGCGGGTCCACTTTCCACTAATGCGGCTCTCACCAAGCTCCTTGCTACCACCATTTCCACATTCTACAGTTCTTGTCACTTGCCTCTTATCATCTTCCAACTCCAAATCACATTCCACTAATCAGAATACTTGATATAAAGCAACAGAATAATCAAACAAACCTGAAAATTCAACAATACGGATACAGCACTACTTACAAAAACTTCTTAAACAACTCACAGTGATCCACTGGCTTGGTCGCTGGATCAAATCTCCTGATAAAAGCAGTGGGAGGAACCAACGGCAGTGACATCAGGGCGGCCCTGCCTCCTGGGGCTCCACCCACAAAGAACATGGAATGGACTCACATTTAAAGACACAATTCATAAATATATGAAAAATAATTATTCAAAAACAATAAAACGTAGAATACACCAAAATACAGATGCATACTGTCATGATCAGGGCTGAATGTTGGGTTCTTTTAGCCTTTTCCTGTAGTGGAAGCAATTTTGCATAACGTTGTTAGGGTCGTATTCCACATTTCTAGGGTCATGACCTCGAGTTCATCAGCAAACAGGGTAAAAGGTGAGTGGTTGCACTCAGCTTTATCCGATCTGTAGATAAACCCTTCAAAATCCTTGTAATATTCTCTTTGTGATTGATTTTAATGGCTTGCCTGGTCATCAAATTCTTGCCTGATTTCTGACTGTGATTTTGGCCCCTTCTCTGGGTTTCAGTCACTTTGTTTTATTTTATTTGTTTTGTTTTGTCTTTTGCACCTCTTCCGATTATACTCAAAAATCTGTTATCTGCTTCCAGCCTTGTCAGAATATATACATAACACTGCTGGCTTAGGCGACTGCTTGTTTTGTATTAGCTCTCCCCACTGATGCATCCTTTACTCTCATATCCTCACAGTACATATTTCCAGGGATCATTCCTTTATTTTAAATGGTTTGTTGTCCAGACCCACCCAATGTAATCCCACAAGTAAGTATACATTAATACTGTATGTGTTAAGTTTTGTTTTGCCTCTAATAATAATACATACATTTTATTTATTTGTAGGCGCCTTTCTAAACACTCAAGGACACCGAACAATAGACAAAACACAGATTATAAACAAAAGTAAAATACAAAAGTTAAAATCAGACAGAGCAATTGTAATCAAAGAGAAAAAGCAGTCTTAAACAAATGAGTTTTAAGTTTAGGTTTGAAAAGTGAAAATGATTCAATATTTCTAAGCTCAGGTGGTAGTGAGTTCCAAAGCTGGGGAGCAGAGCAACTGAATGCTCTGCTCCCCATAGTGGTAAGACGGATGAAGGAGACAGTCAAGTGGATGGAGGAAGAGGATCTAAGGGTACGGGAGAGAATGGCAACATGGAGGAGGTCAGACAGATGGAGGGGCAAGGTTGTGGATAGCCTTAAAAGTTAGTAGGAGAATTTTGAATTGAATTCGGAACTGAACTGGAAGCCAATGAAGCTGCTGCAAAACGGGAGTGATATGGTGGACAGAGGGGGTTCTAGTAATGATGCGGGCAGCTGAATTCTGGACCAGTTAAAGCTTATAAAGAGATTTGCAAGAAAGACCAAAGAAAAGGGAATTGCAATAATCCAGACGAGAAGTGACAAGGCTATGAACAAGGATAGCAGTGATGTGGGGAGTGAGGGAGGGGCGAATACGATCAATCAAGTGGAAATATGCAGACTGACAGATGTTATTGATGTGGGACTGAAAGGATAAAGTACTGTCAAGGATGACACCCAGACTCTTAACCTGTGGGGAAGGGGAGACAGAGGAATTATCAATAACAAATGAAAAATGATCAGTTTTGGATAATGTTGATTTTGTACCAATGAGGAGAACCTCCGTTTCGTCACTATTTAATTTAAGAAAATTTGAAGAAAACCAAGATTTGATTTCTGCTATGCAATCAATAAGTGAGGAGGGTGGAAAGGAAACAGTAGGTTTGCTAGTGAGATAGAGCTGGGTGTCATCAGCATAACAGTGGAAGCTAATGTTATATTTATGAAAGATATTACCAAGGGGAAGGAGGTAAATAATGAAAAGGAGGGGCCCCAGGACAGAGCCCTGGGGCACACCTGAAGTAACAGCGGTTTGTTGGGATGTGAAAGTTTTAAGCTGAACAAACTGAGTGCGGCCTGAGAGGTAGGAGCTGAACCAATCTAGTGGAGTGTGGGTAATGCCAATCAAAGATAATCTGTTGAGAAGAGTAGTGTGACAAATAGTGTCAAAGCCTGCACTCAGATCAAGGAGGATGAGAATAGTAATTAAACCAGAATCAGCTGCCATAAGGAGGTCATTAGTAATTTTTATAAGTGTCATTTCTGTACTGTGGAGGGGACGAAAACCAAACTGGAACTGTTCATACAGATTATTTTGAGATAACTGAGAATGAAGTTGAATAGCCACTATTTTTTCAAGAATTTTGGAGATGAAGGGTAGATTAGAAATAGGACGAAAATTACTGAAATTAGTCAGATTGGTACCAGGTTTTTTCAGTATTGGGGTTATTGCAGCAGTTTTAAAAGAAGAAGGAACAGTACCAGTAGTGAGAGAAAAGTGGATATTTGCAGAAATAAGAGGGACCAGAGAGGGGAGGCAGGCTTTGACCAGAACTGTAGGGAGGGGGTCCAGTTGACCAGTTGTATACTTGTATTATGCTTTTTTTTACATTTACAGGCATAAAATAAGTTATTCTCTTTGACTGTGATAAATCCTTTGAGTCATATTCTAATTTCCTACCTCTTTATTGTGAATATATACTCTAGTAAGCAAGTTTACTATATTTCTCTCTATTATAAAAAAAATCTTGGAAGGCTTGAAAGGAGACAAGATGTGATTTTCTAGAAGTCACTTTAACGTCCCACGAGACAAGGCAGTGAGACAAAAGGACAGCTGCTGTACAGGCTTTCAAATGTTTGAAGCTCTGCGCGACATGCAGATCACGCGGCACAGCAGCAGCAACAAGCCAGCAACTGATCGAGCAAAGAGGAGGTAAAAAAAATGTATTTGTTTTCCATTGTATCACCATTTAATAGGGGGTTTCGGAGGAGCAACCGCATCTCCTTAGTGTGTGATCAGCCCCCTTCTTCACAATGTGAGCGGCAGAGGTGTGAAGTGGCTGGAGCGTAGCAAAGCTCCCTAGTCTTTCATTAAGAAGTTTATCATATTAATGCATTCATTTTGTGAACAGGTTTCATCCAGAACAGTTCATTTATTTGTTTTTTTATTCCAGTTTATTTTTCTATGGTAGTCTACACTGGTTTGGTCGAGACACACGTGATGTCGTACCAACACACACAAGGAATGTAACTAATTCTGGACAGGAGGCTAACGTGTCGCAGAGCCAATTTACAGTCGTCCTTTAGCCTATCACACTTGGCTTTGAATGTGGGAGAAACTGGAGACTCTGTTTCTGTTGTGAACACATGGAAATCATGCAAACCACCCAGTCACTGGGATGGGATGGGATGGGATTGGAAAGTGGATTTCAGGAATTGTAAGGTAGTAGTGCTAATCACTGTACAGCCATGTAATGCAATGAATATTTATTGATTTATTAAAATTGTAACTATATATTGTTGGACAATCTATGTATAAATTAATTTATGAATCTAATTCAGGGTCAAAAGGTAGAAGAAGATTTTATCAACAGAAATCAGCAAAGTAATGCCAGTCCATTTAAAGGCGCACATAGATGTGTTCTTATACACAGGAATTTTTGAAATGCCTGTTATTATGAATATATATTATGTCTTAAAAAATGAAAAGTGGATACTGATTAGAGAAGTGACATAATAGTGCTTTGGAGACCAAGGTTCAATTCCAACCCACTGCCTGTGAAGAATTAACACATACTTGCTGTGTCCATGAGGGTTTTGCTCATTCCACATTTCACAGATATCCACATTAGAATAATTAGCAAGTCTCCAACAGCCAAGTATGGCTTTGTGCATGACAGTGCCCTGCAATGTACTGTCATTCTGTTCTGGGTTTTTTCCTGCCTTGTGGTTAATGATGCTAAGTTAGGTCTTGGTTAAAAAAAATAAAAAAAAACTAAGTCATAAAATGTATTTTTGCTTAATTAATATAATGCACCAGATATGTCTCTAACTACTCATCATTGACAGAATGACTTAGTCTCATGCCCAGCCAGCCTTTCTGTTTGCAGATCATGACCATTAACTATCTATACAGCTTTTCTTGAGATGTCTGCCATTTTTTGTTAAATTCTAGGTCTCCATCTTTGCTTTCTTGTCGACAAGTGAGTGACAGTAGGTTTATTCTGTCACAGTACTGGCCAACTAATCCATGCAGGCAGCATTTTACACAATAGGCTAGAAATCCTGTAACTTGTCATGTTTCTCATTTCAGAAAACAAGTGCCACCTCTGTTCACGTCACAGCAAGCATATCAGCAGACAAAGGTGCTGTACAGTTCCTTATCTCCACTTAAGCTGCCAATCAAAAAATGAACAAACTGAGGAAAAAAGAAATTGCCGGGAGCCATTTTAAGTCGCATAATCTTTGTTGATTGTGTATTTGTGGAAAAAGAGTGTTAACTTTGGAGGTGTTCACAAAAATCAGAGAACAAGAAATAAAATTGTGACAGAGCATTGTAAACGGTTATTAAATTATACAATATGTCATTTTTGGCAGTAGCCTTTCATATGCTGACTTCAAATTCTCTATATATAAAATTTTCTTTCTGTCATTTTTTCTTTGTATTTTATCACAGATTTGATTTTTCTCTTGAGCTGACTGCTCCCTCCAGTGACAAAACAAAAAATTGCTCTGTAATTTCTGCACAAAACACATTACTAGAAGTACAGGGTGTTTTTTAGTGACTGAGTGATGTGATGAACTAGCATACTTTTAACATACTTACCTATGGAGTTTATTAACGTTTTATTGCAATATAGAATCATGTTACCTAAATACAGTATATCAAAGGTAGGTGAAAATTCTGAAATTAAGTTAAAAAATAGCAAATATTCCTTTTTAATACTATTATTACTGTTAGTAGTAGTATGACAAAATATATAAATATAACACAGGGTCATGACACTGACAGAAATTCTCAGTTGACTGTACTAATGGGGCACATTGATAAGGGGGTGAGACAGAGTATCGGAGTCAGGTGGAGACGTTTGTTTCTTGGTGCAACTGGTCACCCACTAAACATCAGCAAAACCAAGGAACTGGTTATTGACTTTCACCGCACAAAAAAGCCTTTATGTCCAGTCACTATTCAAAGAGTGCATGTAGAAGTGGCCCGCTCCTACATGCACTTGGGAGTCCACATTAATGACAGGTTGGACTGGTCTCAAAACACAAAGGCACTATATAAGGAAGGACAGAGCAGGATCCTTTTACTTTTTTTTTAAAGGAGACTGCATTTCCTTAATATGACATGACATCCTTTACGTAGTGTAGAATTCTGTGATGGCCATGGTGATTGTTCGGAGTCAGTCAGGAGAAACCTACCAAATCAAAAAGTTAATTACAAAAGCAGGCTCAGTTATGGAACACATTCTGTACGTAGTAGCAGAGGACAGAATGAAGATAAAACTGATGGCCATTATGAATAATGCTGCATATCCTCTCTGTGACTCATTAGCAATGAGCACTTTTAGTAAACAAATTACTGAGCAGAAGTGTGCCATGAAAAATGTCTGGGGCTCCTTCATACCTACCCTACATATTGCTTCAGTGAGGCTGCTCCCTTATCTTTACGTAAAATTTCCTAAGCTTTTGCAAAAAGCAAAATTTCCACCTTGGGTCAAATGAAATTCTATCTGTCTATCTATCTATCTATTGTGGTGCCCGGCGGGCATCCATGCCCATCCGGGACGACAAGGAGGAGTGGAGGAGGGCTTGTGCCTCCTCCAGGACATGAGGGGGCGTCCTCCCTGGTTGTATTGGGGGCCACGGGTACAGAGCTTGGAAGCTCTACCCTGTAGGGGCCCGTGGCCACCGCCAGGGGGTGCCCTGATGCCTTGGGGACCCTGGATCCCAGTGCTTCCGCCACACCAGGAAGTGCTGGGGGGAAGAGAAGAGGGGACACCCGGAGTGCTTCCGGGTACACAGCCGACACTTTCGCCACACTGGGGAGTGTCTGTGGAAGATTGCTGGGGAGCACCTGGAGCACATCCGGGTGTGGATGAAAGGGGCCGCCTCCCTCCAGTCAAGGACAAGAGTCGGGAGGAAGTAGGATGACGTCAGGAGGAGGACAAGGAGGCGGCCTGAAGAAGGCATTGTGTTGTGGCCAGGACTTTGGGGTCTTTGGGGCTTGTGAGCACAGTATGGACAATGTATATACTGTAAATAAACGTGTGTTGGGTGACATGAATGTGTCTGCCTGTCTGTGTCCGAGCCAGTCACCACACTATCTATTTTCACACATGTGCGACTAGGAGGTAGCTGAATGGACCAAGTGAAGGTAATTACCCACCAGGCCAGGGGGTGGTGGAGTACGCTAAACCTTATTCTATTATCTCTGCAGGCCAAAAATGGGAAAACCTGCCTGATTTCTCAACAACATCACTTCAGGTTCCGGCACCAAGAAAGATGTCACTTCAAGTTCTGGCACCAAGAAGGGTGTCACTTCCGGTTCTAGCACCAGGAAAGACGGTACTTCCGGTGTTCAGCCTCAGATGACATCACTTCCGGTCTCACCCTTTAAAATCGCCATCTTCTTCACCACCAGTTCAGTTCAGTCTAGAGCTCAATCTATGCACATCAGGGCTTACTTAAAAACCTTTTTGCAGCCAGGGACAATATACAGGTGGCTGCCCCAAACCTTTCCAGTGTGTTGAGACTCTATCTATCTATCTATCTATCTATCTATCTATCTATCTATCTATCTATCTATCTATCTATCTATCTATCTATCGTATCAGGACATGACAGCATTAATATACTTCTGAGATGAGCTAGACGTTTGACAATAGTACATGAGTGATGCCTTCAGGACTGGCTCTACCATTTAGACAAACTAAGCAGTTGCCTAGGGCAGCGTAATTCAGAGGTGTGTAATATAGCTTTTTTTTAAGCAATATAGACCCTGACTTAAATAATACTCTCTCAGTACAACTGTTTGACTCCCGTTAACCCTATTATAGTGTTTTAATTTAGTTTTATGTGCTGACAACGTTTAATGGTCTTAGTGTCTGACAACATACCAACGGTCTTTTAAATCTCAGAATTCTCTGCACTCAGCTTCATGGAGTTTATTTTTATATTGAACACCGTTATTTTTTATTTTCTTCAGGTGCAAATTCATAGTTTTACTTTTGTTTTAGCACTGTTTCCTTTTCAGCAAGTTTGTTCTTTATCTCATCTATCCTAACATAAAAATTAGGTTGGTGCAGATTTTGGATATGTACATGCATTTTCCTGTCCATTTTTCAAGCACAGTGCATTGCCTTGATGAGTGGTTTTAGAAGAATCATTTATGTGCCTGTTGTGAATCTTGACAATATTTAACTGCACCACAGAGGAACAAAAACACTCCAAAGCTGGATTTCTGCCTAAACATTGAAATGGTCAGGATACACTCTATAACATTGGTATGTCTAGAATTGCATTTGTAATACTATATATTATGCCTGGTTTATATTACTCTAGTTATTATTAGTATTCTGTTATAGCATTAACATGAATATTTTGTCAAAATTATAGAAAAACCCAAAGTGGCAATCATTTATGTTGTTTATGTATATTATAAGAATGTACAGTATACTGTATATGTCCTTATAGTAATTCTCAGCAACCCAGAGAGTTAACTTGCTCAAACAAAGGACTTAAAAGAAATTGTTTCTAAGTTCAGTAAGATGAGGTCAAGAACAAAACAGTGATTTGTATTTTTATAATTCTAAGATCTTTAAGAATATTATTAGTAATATTTACTTTTTCAAAAGAAACTAACATTAAACAACCTATTTATTTCTATATTTTAAATGTATATGTTATTAAGTTATATTAGTGTTTACACATCTTGCACATAACATATGCTCAATTCTAACATGCTAAGTCAAATTAAATGACCTATTATCTGTATTAAACTGCTAGTTTTCTTTGAAATCATTTACCAAGAAATGGTAACTTACCAAAACTTACCAAGACAAGTCTAAACCTATGGTCAATATAAAATGCATACATGAATGTGAATATATAAATCAATTCATAATCCATTCAGACTACCAAATTAAAAACAATATATTGCATAGGTATGTGATATAATGAGGCCACATAAAGAGTTGGGACACCAGCCTCGTGAACAACATATATTAGGCTCGCCTGCTAAAAAATATGAAAACAAAACCAAATGAAAATAGAAATAGCATCTTTTGATTTATTTTACAAAAGGAGATTGCTACATCTGCTTGTAATTGATGATTACTAACTGTATGCCAACTTCCACGCATTGCCGTACTTTTATGGAGGCCGACACAGAAGAGGCAGAACCTTTGTGATGTCAGAGGAAGTGACAGTATACTTTGTCTGGGCATCTATCAACAGCTCTGAAGGCAAAAGGGAGAAAGGTATTAGTGACAGCACTGCCTCCTGGTCTGGAGGTGAATTACATGTCATTTCAGAGCCTTGAAGATGGTCCCTACTCACACTTGTCTGACAAAGTAACAGGGGTAAAGGGGGTATAATAGCAAAAAAATTCCTACATTTATGAAACTGTTCTGTTATACAGTGGGTTATACAAATTGACAGGTGGTGGAGTGGAGAGTGTCCTCACAGGTGGCGTAGTGGTAGTGCTGCTGCTTTGCAGTAAGGAGACTGTGGAAGATTGTGGGTTCGCTTCCCGGTTCCTCCCTGTGTGGATAGCGCTTTGAGTACTGAGAAAAGCGCTATATAAATGTAATGAATGAATGAAAAAATGAATGAGAGTGGGCTTAGGTGGCTTTTACATCTTCACCAAGGGCAACAGAAATGCTAGAGCTGGTCCTGGAGGCCTTTAATGTAATTTGACTCCCTTATGGCTATCATGCGCTAAAACTTTGGTACATGTAACACAGCAAACAAGCAGCAGGCAGTTGCCTTTTGCATTCATCACAACAGAAAATGACTGCCATATGTCTGACTTTTCTTTGGATATTTTACTGCCTTTAAAAACACCATTGTTAAGAGTCTTTTCTACATTGCTGATATTCATTTCATTTGCTGCAGCCAACAATATCTTCACATTAATCTATATCAAGCTTTGAGTGGTGTGTTTCCTGTTGTCCATGTGGAAGAATGTTCAGTATATACATTATATATTGTAGAATGTCTTAAATAATCATTTGTAATAATACCTAAAGTTGTAGCCTACATAGACTGAGTAACAATGATTATATAAGGAATATGACCTATAGTTAAGCCTAGTCGTGTCTGCTAATGACTGAATGTGAACCCTAATCTGCACAGTTATGAGATCATTACAAAATATTGTGATACAATAACAACAACAACATTTATTTATGTAGAACATTTTCTATAAGAAAATGAAGAAAATGATAATTCAATGCATATATGGTTTATTGGGAGTACATTAAAATGTACCTATGAGAAAGCCATGTAAAAATAATGGGGTTTTAGCAGTTTTTTAAAATGCTCCACCGTATTAGCCTGGCGAATTTCTATCTGTAAGCGATTCCAGATTTTAGGTGCATAACAGCAGAAGGCGGTCTCACTTCTTCTTTTAAGTTTAGCTCTTGGAATTATAAGTAGACACTCATTTGAAGATCTAAGGTTACGATTTGGAATGCAAGGTGAAAGACATTCTGAAATATAGGATGGAGCGAGATTATTTAAGGCTTTGTAAACCATAAGCAGCATTTTAAAGTCAATTCTAAATGACACAGGTAACCAGTGTAGTGACATCAAAACTGGAGAGATGTGCTCAGATTTTCTTTTCCTAGTTAAGATTCTAGCAGTTGCATTCTGCACTAGTTGCAATCGATCGATGTCTTTTTTGGTAGTCCTGAGAGGAGTGTGTTACAGTGATCTAATCAACTAAAAACAAAGTTTAAGGGATCTAACTTCTTCTATTTTCCATATATGAAAAAATGCTGTCCAAGTAATCTGACTAATATGTGATTTAAACTTTAGGTCAGAGTCAATAATTACCTCAAAATCTTTTACCTCCGTCTTAACTTTTAAGCCTAATGTATCAAGTTTATTTCTAATACCCTCATTATATCTATTTTTGCCATCAACTAAGATTTCTGTTTTCTCCATATTTAGTTTGAGAAAATTACTACCCATCCACTCAGAAACACAAGACAGACATTGGGTCAGTGAACCAAGAGAATTGGGGTTGTCAGGCGCTATTGATAAATACAGTTGTGTGTCATTTACTATAATGCAAAGTGCTTCATTTGCATATTCAATCTACTGTATACTATGGCTATAAAAATGATACCAGGGCTGTCATAGATAGAGCTAATATGTTATTTTATTTTGATGATTTTATTTTGAGAAAATAACATTACATACTGCACAATCGAGCCTGAATTCAACCCCTGCCTGAGAGAAAGAGTGGAGGCCCAACAGCAACAGCAAATCCTTAATAACAACAAAGAAGAGAGAATATCCTTTGCTCTGATATAAAATCTTGTTTTAAAGTTTTATTAATTAGATCCTGCCATTTTAAAAAAAAAAATTCTGAATACTGCGGTGGGTTGGCACCCTGCCCGGGATTGGTTCCTGCCTTGTGCCCTGTGTTGGCTGGGTTTGGCTCCAGCAGACCCCCGTGACCCTGTGTTCGGATTCAGCGGGTTAGAAAATGGATGGATGGATGGAAATTCTGAATAGATCATCTAAGTAAGAATTAGATTTTTTTTCCCATTTCAGATAGTATAGAATATCAGTTACCCACCGACTTGTAACTGGTGGGCTGGGATTCTTCCAGCTGACCGGGATAAATCTGCATGCTAATAATGTGGTGTAGGCAATTACAATCAAGTTGTCTTTCTCCACTTCAATCCCATCCGGGAGTCCACCAAAAACAGCTGTTAATGGATTAGGAGTGATTGTGACACCAAGGCTGTCTGATAGGCATTTGAAGAGTTTTGTCCAGAATGATGTTAATTTTGTGCACGCCCAGAACGTGTGGCCCAGTGAAGCAGGAGCTCTATTGCAATGTTCACAGGTAGGATCTTGCCCTGGATACATTGTGGACAATTTTAAATGAGATAAATGTGCTCAATAAAAGATTTTAGTTTGAGTGATTGAATTCTTTTCACATATAAAGCTAGAGTGCATTCTATGCATGGCTGCCTTACACTCCTTTTCAGAGATATTAAATGAGAGATCCTTTCCCCACCATACCCTGGGATCTTTGAAAGGAAGGGACTTTAAAATATGTTTATATATTATTGAGATGTTGTCTGAGTCACTAGACTTCAAGAACAATCAACATTTCGTCTGGAGTAGAATTGGGTAGGAGGTGAAGGTTAGGTAGGTTAATTTTAGCCAAGTTTCTGATTTGAAAGTAGTGGGAAAGTTGTGTTGATGGGAAGTGCTAAAGTGTTATTAATATCCTGCTTTCATTGCTAGAAAGTTCTTCCGTTATTAAAGGTCTCTCTTTCTCTTATGAAACAAAGGGTAATGCATATTTCTTCCACATCTGTGATTGCATCCTAATTGGCTGCTATTGACACGTTACTGTTGCCACTGTTGAAAATGCAGTAAAAAAATTTTTAATAGAAATATATTAATTACATCAGGGCCAAGTAGGGCACTGTCCCTTCCTTTCCCAGCAGATGGTGCTGTTTTGCAAAATTCCAAAAACAAACTTGTTGCAATAATTTAATGTATGGTGTCACACACGTGAGCATGGGAGGCAGCTAAATGGACCAAATGAAGGTAATTCTATGACAGGCCAGGGGGTGGCAGGGTGCACTAAACCTTCCTCTTTTATCTCTGCAGACCAGATACAGGAAATTCTGCCTGGTTCAGCCCTGATGATGCCACTTCCGGTTCCGGCTCCAAGAACAATGTAACTGCCGGTTCCTGGCCTCAATAACATCACTTCCACAAGCCTACCTTAAAAACAAGATAATTTCCCTGTCACCTCAGTTCTGTTTTGGACTCAACTCTATACATATATGTGCAACCTATTTGCCTTCTGCAGCCAGGCTTGAAGTATATGGGTGGCTGCCCCAAACCTTTTCTTTGTGTGTCAAGACTAAACAGAACTCAGTCATCCTAATCATTTTTTTTTCAAATTTCCATAATGTGCTCAATGCAATTTTTATCTAGTGTAATAATTCTTTTTTCGAATTTGGGAAATTTTTTGTGCTTTGCACCAGTAGCCCATTTCCAGATTGCTTGGGCAGGCCAACACAATTTAATATATAAGAAAGGGCAGAGCAGAATATTTTTTTCTTAGAAGACTGCATTCCTTTAATGTGGGAAGTGACATCCTTCACACCTTCTATAACTCAGGGATGGCCAGTAATAATAATGATTTTTTACATTTACCATATATACTCGCATTTAAGTTCTCCCGTGGATAAGTTGGGGCTTGATTTTACTGTATAATTTCCAGTATTTTATAATGTAGGTCGTATAAGTTGAATGCGGAAAACTCACGCTATTGGTCCAAGAGATTAAGATATGCTAACACCCACCTAAGACAGTAACCACTGAGCACACTGCCTTTTTTTTCTATGTATTGTGCCTACATGACCACACGGTAATACCCAAACTATTCCGAAGCAACTTTTGCACTGTTTTGTGTTTCTGTATTTCACACACCTTTATCGTAAGAGCATCCGTTATCTACGATGGAGTGTTCAATCAGAAGAAAATATGAAGAAGCTTGTTTTAAATTAAAAGTCATTGAATTGGCAAAAGAAATTGGTAACTGTGCTGCTGCAACAAAATTTGATGTGTCTGAGAAACTGGTGCGAGGCTGGAGGAAGCAAGAAGATGTAAAAAAAAACAATTTAAGTGTCGCATTTTTGAACGGGTGTATAAGTTGGGGTCTAATTTTTATGATCGATTTTCAAGACACGACTTATACGGGAGTGTATACGGTACATCGCAGTTTTCTCACTACTCTAAATGCTCTCCACGCAGGGAGGACCAGATACCAGTATGATTTACTATGCTGAGGTGTGCCTGCCTGAGCTGGTAACATCACTTCAAGCGAGGTTCACTAAATGAACAAGCTAATTAAAAGGGCAGGCTCAGTTTAAGGACACACTCAGGAACCCCTGGAGGTTGTAGCGAAGGAGAGACTTAAAACAAAATTGAGTGCCATTATGAACAATGCTACACATACTCTGATACATTAACACTGAGGATTTTCAGCCAAAGAATTATTCAGAAGAAGTGTGTCAAGAAACGCTACTGGGGCTCCTTTATACCAATAGCAATATGTCTGCATAATAAATCACAGTGACAGCCATTTTGTTTTCTTCTTTGTTCAGACCAAAGTATGTGTGTATATTTCTTTATTTTCTTACTTTTCTACCTATTTATGTATATATTTATTTAAAGCCAAATTCTATCTATCTATCTATCTAATTTAAAGGCTGCATTGGAATAGTCATCATAAAAATAATACTTACATGATTATTTAAGTACAATAGTGTTTGGCATGTCCCAGGTCCTCCATGATGGAGTTAACATGTTCTCACCATGTCTGTGTGGGTTTCCTCCAGGTACTCTGGTATCTCCCACTGTGCAAAGACATACAAGTTTGGTGTGTGTATATGTGTGTATTAGTGTGCGTGTTCGACCTACAGCAGACTGGCACCCTGTCCAGGGTTTGTTCCTGCCTTGTGTCCTATGCTAGATGGGATAGGCTCCAGCCCTAATGCCCCCACCTGCAACCCTGGTCTGGACTGAGCAGGTTAGACAATGACATGACATTTTAGCATTTTCCCTATTATGAATGCAATATTTTTTTTCCTCATGAAACATTGAAACACGAGATTAAAAATTTGTGTCGGCCACCACTACAAATGATACTGGGTAAGTCACACATAAAAAATATAATTTTTAAGTGGAGTTTTCCTTTATGTCATGCGCTAGTGGACTTCTGCAGTAACGCTTGTAATAACTCTGGACTGACCACGTCAAGCTATCTCTTTCCATTGTTTTTGTGGAAGCACCATATGGGAAATTTGTGTTTTTTTCTTTTTATTTAAGTATTAATTTCATTTTGCAGAAGGATGAATTATTTTTTCCTCATCTTTCACAATGGATCAAGGTTCTTGGCAATTAGGTTTAAATCAAGTTTACTAAATTACTCTTGTTTAAATAAAGAAAATAAAAAGATGAATTGATAAAGAGAAAAACTATAAAAATAGAGTAATTGTGACAAATCATAAAAGTTGGAACAAAAGAGAGATGAAAAAGACAAACATATAACAGTGAATCATCTTTGACAATTTTATTTTTTTTATTGGATTCATGGTTTCCTACAAAAAACACGTCTTCATTTCTGGCCTTTAGATGTCTTATTATCTTGATTAATTGCTGTTAGCAGAGGGGTAAAACATCTTAGTTACTTAGGTTAATGGTACCAGATGAATGAAGACCTTAGTTATCATCTTAAATATAACTGTTAAGTCTTTTGTCTACTTTGAAATGCAGATTTTATACATTTTTGGGGAATAGGCACTGGTGTCTTTCTGCTAAAACTAGATCTGCAGGCGTATCTCAACTGTTTTAGCAGAGAAGATCTTACTTTCCATTGAAGGTCTTAGCAAAAATGTGTTTCTTACACCATATCTTGCTGAGTGCTGGCTGTCCTGTTTTATTACCCTAGCTGTGCTTTTCTGATTGGCGACTATAATCTCTTTTGGTTTTGTTTCTGGACGTTACCGGTCACTTACTAAACAACAGTTTTCCAGTCCTGTTAGATTGACCAAGCTGTCTAATGTCAAGCCACCTCTCCTCCTCTTGTTAATCTGCCCATCAGCAAAGCATCAGTTAAGGTCACCAGTTGTACAGCAGCTGCCTCATTCTTGTTTGTCTGGGAAGCTTACCTGCCTACAGAAAAGTGTCAGCTGCCTTATATATGTCCTGTCTTTACACGCCACCAATTTAGTGTAGCGGTGATGGTCTTGTTTTTCCCTAGCCTGTCTTTCTGCTGAAAGGAAATAAATGTGGCGTCTTTCTTTTCCTTGCCACATTAATTGACGTAGAGTTTCATCTCTTTCCGGTTTAAGACATGCTCACAACGATGACCACTTCTGATAATGACTGTTGCTTGCCCTGAGTGTTAATTCTTCTTTAATAAATAATCTTTGTTGTGTATGTGATGCCTTTATTTATGACTAGAGTTGATTAGCAAAATTCGCCAAACGTTTTTTTACAGAGAATATGCAGCGTTCACTAGTGACCTTGTTCACCTGAAAATTTGCTATGTGGTTGGTTTATACAAACATTTTTTGCAAGTACCCCATGATGCTTTGTGAAGCCAGCTTGACATCACAGAGCTGTAACAGCCATGCACAGAACTTTCATTCATGTTTACTATAACATTGTTTCCAACGTTTTCATCAATGGGTTGCAAACACACAAAAAGGTATTGTGTTTGACATCACTGCACAATATTTTCCTCCATTTCTAACTACACTCATGTCTTCAAGGGGAAACCTCATCCTTCCACATGCAGTTGTTTCTGCCTCCCTGTTCCATACCTTTCCCCACCGGCTCTTCAACTGCTGTATGTGGCTTGTCAGCCACAAAGATTAAGAAACACTAATAGATTTCTATCCTGCATGAATTTAAAATATTGTAAATGAAAAAGCTTGAGGTACTTTCATTTGAGGGATACATTAGCTGACCATAATGAAAATAATACAAGTACCGTCACTGGGTATTTAACATTGATCCCTGTGCTGGCAGTACAGCAACACATGGCTAATTATGCGTACAAATTAGCCATGTGCCCAGCTACATCCCAAAACCAGCCTTAATAGATCCCTTTCCCTTCCTCTTATGAGAAAACAAGGGAGATGCTGTAAAATAATAAAAACAAAAGTTTTTTACTATTTACATGGCATAAACCTTTGTTTATTTGCAAGGAGTTTCTTTCTTCTCGATGAAAGTATCTGCACAGATAAATCAAGCAAAAAAGCAGATAATCCCGCTGCACCCAGAACTGCATCACCACTTTGTGACAAGGCCAATGTGTGCCCCAACAGTGGAACTCTATGAGCGCAATGATCTATATTTTATTTACTTATTGCTAGCCTGGGCCATTCTTTCCATCTGCATCTTTTGATATTTGAGGCACGGTTGCGCAGTATACTACTACAATTATATTTCTATTGTTTTATAGCTCATATCACATATTTGGCCACCTTAATCCTCACAGCTGTTGGCAGACTTTTCCTAAACCTTCATCCATCCATCCTCTTCCGCTTATCTGAGATCGGGTTGCAGGGGCAGCAGCTTGAGCAGAGATGCCCAGACTTCCCTTTCCTCGGCCACTTCTACTAGCTCTTCCATGGGAATCCCAAGGTGTTCCCAGGCCAGCCGAGAGACATGGTCCCTCCAGTGTGTCCTGGGTCTTCCCCGGGGCCTCCTCCCGGTTAGATGTGCCTGGAACACCTCACCAGGGAGGCGTCCAGGAGGTATCCTGACCAGATGCCCAAGCCACCTCATCTGACACCTCTCTAAACCTTCACACCATTGCACCATTATAATCCACTTGAAACTAGTTCTGTGTATTTTGTGGAGTTTGGTGAAGTTTGTGAACATTTCTGTGATTTTTGTCAAACTAAGGGCGAAGCAAAGTCTATGAGGTTCAGTCATAGCTATTTATGATACCTCCTTTGTTTCTTATTACAATTTTATTTACAGCTTAATCACTGGATCTATTTCACTCAAAACTAACACAAGCATTCCAGTGGGCATACATATATTTTTTTTCTTTTTTATGTAACCTGGGTCAGGTTTCAAAAGGAATATATATAACTGCGAGTTTTGTGTAAATAATGTTTATTGAAGTTGAATATATATGTAGGTGTCCTCGGATTGGTCGGGGAGGGGGGGACGCCATTGTAAGATAGTTAAACAAGAGATGTAAGATAGTTCGGAAGAGTTGCAGTATGAAGAGGAAAAAACGGGAGTGGTGAGAGAGAAGAAAAAGAAAAGAGAGCTTCAGGCAAAACGCCGAAGCGAGAAGAAAGAGAGAGCTTCAGGCAAAACGCCGAGGCCAGAAGAAAGAAAGTTTCAGGCAAAACGCCGAGACCAGAAGAAAGAGAGTTTTAGGCAGCACGCCGAAGCAAGATGGAGAAAGAACGAGAAGGAGTGACTGTTCAGGCAAAACGCCGAAGCAAGACGGACAGAACGAAAGAGGAAGTTGTAGTTGAGGCAGCACGCCGAAGCAAGACGGACAGAACGAAAGAGGAAAAGAGAGTCGCAGTTTCAGGCAAAACACCGAGACCAGAAGAAAGAGAGTTTTAGGCAGCACGCCGAAACAAGACGGAGAAAGAACTAGAAAGAGAGTCGCTGTTGAGGTAGCACGCCGAAGCAAGACTGACAGAACGAAAGAGAAAGTTGGAGTTGAGGCAGCACGCAGAAGCAAGACGGACAGAAAGAGAAAAGAGAGTCGCAGTTGAAGCAAAACGCCGATGCAAGACAGAGAGAAAGAAAGAAGGACTAAATGTAGCAAGCGGATAAAACAAAAAGAAGAGTTGTTGGATAAAGAGAAAGACGGCAGGCAGGACACAAGTGCAGAAATGGTGATCAGTGAGTAAAGAGAGTGGTTGAGAAAAAGGGAGAAGGAAGAATATACAAAACAAGGTCGGTGTGTTTTTTTTTTGTTTATTTGTTTTAAAGTGGCTTGAGTAAATCCTCAAGTGAAGGGGCCAGTTTCTGTTTTGTTTGTTTGGCCACTACGCACCCGAGCTACGTTTGGGGCCCCCAACGGAGTGAGAAATATTCATTGACTGGAAATATGTCCGGGTGAGCTCACCAATAGTGTCGGGACCAAAATATATATATCGGGTTATAAATAAGTTACTGCTTGTATTTTATGTATAGTGTATATATTGTAAATTTAAAAAAAAGAAAAAGAACTTCACTTTCAATTTAGTAAAGAGAGGTTTTGTTTATATATTGGAGTAACTGAGTTGATTATTGATTATAAGGCTGAAGGTGGGCGACAATGTACATTCCCACAATAGAGGTGGCGACACCATTATAAAAGAGCTCAGGACCTTGCATACCGATAACGGAAGGGTGTTGCAAGGGGGTTACATTTAGATGCCTAGCAGGATTGTGACTCAATATGGAGATGGCCATGATATATGATTTTACATGACAATCCATTATACAGTAGCTTTCTTACAGAGCACTCAAAGTTATCCATTATATGTACACCTGCTATAAGTGGCAGCAATTGTTCAGCAAACACACATATAAGAATATAAGATCTAAGATCTAGCTGCTATATTTTGTAGTGATTTTTAAAAGGTCTATTACTATTACTATTAACTTTGACTTCTTTTCATTTCTCAAGTTTTAAATTGAACATAAACATTTACAATTGCATGTTCTTGCAGTCTAAGGAAATGCTGGTAATTCAGTTCAAAACGCTAAACAGTGTAAGTGAGCATGAATACCACACACATTTCTTAAGCCTGGGTTTTCAAACAGTTCCTTTATTTTAATAATTTCCATCAACACTGACAATCTTCTGCCCTGACCAGTTAAAAGTGGGAATAGACAATGGATGGCAGGATATAAAATTTCTTACAGGATCAGAAAATACAGAGTTTCCTGTTTCAGATGCATTTAATTGGTTTTAACATATTTCTCAAGAAGTTGGCAAAGAAATTTGATTTGAGCAATATCTGATTTGTCATTTCTATTTGATTTCTCACATAAGAGGCATTTGATTTTCTAGACTTAAATTCTGAAAACTTTGTTATTCTCGGGTAAAATTGTATTTATTTCACATGTTATTTGTTGTCTTTATTATGATGGCCAAAAGTTGAATTAAACCTTTTATAAACCTTCATTGCTACTTATCCGGTTAAGCAAGAAATCAACAGAAAAGAGGGTGAGCCTGTTTATTCACTCATTTCACTGAGTATATGAAGAAATATCTGTAGAAAATAAAAAGCAGTAAATGGTCATTTAAAATTTTAATTTTATTCTGCTTGGAGGTTAATTTTAAATATCAAGTATTACTTGTTTTTCTGTATAATCTTTCTTTATTTAAAATTACTGCTGCTTATTACCTAATAAATAAATGAAAACATTTTTATAATATACTATAGATTTTGTTGATATTTGAAGTACAAAATTGTAAATTAAACATG
Organism: Erpetoichthys calabaricus; assembly: GCF_900747795.2. Lineage (NCBI taxonomy): Eukaryota > Metazoa > Chordata > Cladistia > Polypteriformes > Polypteridae > Erpetoichthys > Erpetoichthys calabaricus. The sequence continues at coordinate 69,619,419 of NC_041407.2, forward strand.
CAAACAAACTTAAACAACAGCTTTTTTTAATGAAGATGGTAATGTACGCTTAACAATTTATTTGATGAACTGAGAAAATGTACAAACAAAATTTTCAGATGTCTGGGCTCCTTTTTCTGTTGTAAAGTCCCAGAACCTGTTAAGTTGTCAGTTTGGTCTGGCTTAGCTCATTAAGTGTTAGGCTGGTTGGCACTCCAGCCACCGTGGAAAACCTCCCACTGTTCCAGTGTGGTGCTGAGATGTCACCCGCTGCACTCGGGTCCCAATCCAGGTAGTTTGTTGTGTGGTGGTGCATGCTCCCTGGTCAAGAACTGTCATTAGGAATAGTCAACTGATAATAGTTCTGAAGTGTAATAAATTCTTTGACTTCTCAAACATTTTGCAACACTCAACAACCATGGCCGCTTCTGAGGATCACAATATTAAACTAACTGATGCCTACAAAGAGCAGGCTACAAAAGATATCAAAACATTTCCAGCTAGCAATTTCTAAAGTCAAAAATGTCATTAAAAATGGCAGTTAAGGGGAACTGTCATGATCAAGACAAGATCAATAAGACCAATAAAACTGACAGATAAAACTAATCATATATTGTTCAGAAAGGCAAAGCAAAACCCTCATATGACTGCAAGGGACCTGAAGGCAGGTTTAGCTGAGAAAGGAGTGATGGTACCCTGATCTTCTGTGCAGAATTACTTAAGCCGAGGTCGTATTGTGTGACTTCTTGTCGTAGGGTATGTCCGACTGAAGTTTGCCGATCTAATCACCAGACCATGTCAGTTACATGACTGTAGATAGATAGATAGATAGATAGATAGATAGATAGATAGATAGATAGATAGATAGATAGATAGATAGATAGATAGATAGATAGATAGATACTTTATTAATCCCAAAGGGAAATTCACATACTCCAGCAGCACCTTACTGATACAAAAAAACAATATTAAATTAAAGATTGATAATAATGCAGGTAAAAACAGACAATAACTTTGCATAATGTTAATGTTTACACCCCCGGGTGGAATTGAAGAGTCGCATAGTTTGGGGGAGGAACGATCTCAGTCTGTCAGTGGAGCAGGACAGTGACAGCAGTCTGTCGCTGAAGCTGCTCCTCTGTCTGGAGATGATCCTGCTTAGTGGATGCAGTTTTCCCAGAATCACAGAAGGCACCGAAGGCTTAAAACGACACTTTCTCGCAAGCCGCTTCATTTTTAACTTAGTGCCGGCTCTGCTGCCATGATACCGCCTTCTTACCTCGTTGGGTAAATAGGGAACCACACCGGCACTGGCATTTGTTCTCAGCGCTCAAAGATGAGTACTTGAATAGACGAGTCTCGGCGTGTAAAAATCCATGACCACGTTGTAAAAGTAAGTGTGTCCAGGGAACGAATCCACATAAAATAAATAAAGTAAACTGCTTGGAATGTCAAAATACACAATTATGTGTGGACTTTCCTGCGCAGACTTCTTCTCCCATTTTTGTGACAGCCAATAGGGTGCTGCCAGATGGAGCCAGGGCTTTTTCCATTATGTTGTGATACATAAAACACATCAGACAGATGTTTGAGGGCCAAAACAGTCACATTCTTAATTCCATATCTCTGCATTATATGTATTATACTTCCAGATGAGCTTTCATTGGTTGTAAGCTCTCCTGCATACAGAGTCTGCCCCTATGACAAAAGACAACAGCAAACCTGTTTGAATTTGTCAGGGCAAGTTATGGACCAGTTGGAGTGATTCACTGAGTATGCCAAATGAGACAACTGACCTTCTTTGGAAAAGTCGTCAAATGTGACATTACCTTTATATATATGTTTCCTTCATGGAAGAGCCATCAAAAGGAAACCTTCTTAAGTATGCAAAACATCATAAGGTTAGGGTTAGGATTAATTGGCTTTGGGAAAAGTATATCCTCTCTGAGTTTTTTTTTCTTCTTTATTTCGCCTTATACAACTTCTTGTATTAGGAATTTGTTAGTTTTCGCATACCCCTTGGGGTCAGAGTGCAGGGTCAGCCATTGTACAGCACCCCTGGAGCAATTACAGGTTAAGGGTCTTGCTCAAGGGACCAGTAGAGTAGGATCTCCTTTGGCAGTGACGGGGATTCGAACCAGCAACCTTCTGGATACCAGCACAGATCCTTGGCCTTAGAGCCACCACTCCGCCACAGTTCTCCCACCTGCCCAAAGGTGAGGTGATTGCACTCTCTCCCGGCATGTTAGTTTCCCATGTGTTTACATTTGTCTCTCACCATCCTTTTTAGGTTAGGTTTAGACAGAACCAAGTGCTGTGGACAGATAAAGTTAAAATCAAACGTTTTGTTTTCAGCCACAAAAGGTTTGTTTGGAGAGAATAACGGAGTGGGATCTGAGGAAAACATATCTTTCCTACTGCTAAGTTCTGGTGGTGGATCTGTTATGTTTTGGGATTATGTGGCAGCTAATGACACAGGAAACATTGTGTGAGTACAGAGAAGATGGGATTCTGCTAAATATTAACAAATCCTTGAGGAGAATGTCAGAGAGTCAGTCAGGAAATTGAAGCTGAAAAAAGGATGTCAAGATCAAAAACACACATCGATATCCACTATGAAGTACCTCAAGAAGCACAAGATGAAGGTTTTGGACTGGCCCTTGCACTCCCCAGATCTGAAGATCATTGAAAATCAGTGGGTAGATCTTAAATGTGCTGTGCGCACAAGACAGCCTAAGTATATTTCACAGCTGGGAGTGATTTGCAAGAAAGGGTAAGGAAAAAAATCCAAAATAAGAATTCAATGACTCATACCTGGCCACAAAGCATTTGCAAGCTGTGATTTTTGCTAAAGAGAAATGTTATTAAGTACTGACTTAGTAGGAAGCCCAAAAATCTGCAGGTGCTACATTGGCTATTTTACCTTTTACTTAAAAAAATGTAACTGGAAATTAACATTTTGATAAAAATGTCAATGTTTTAGTTTGTTTGCTGTCAAACTTGTATTTTGAATGGTTTACTTCAAATGTCAATAAACTACACCATTTGGCCAGTGGTGGTTCAAACCTTTTCACAGTACTATACATTGTGCCTACCTGAAAGAAATCAGGAAAACGCTCAAAGTCAAAGCATTGGCTTGCTCTCAAGCTGGCAGTCGCCCTTGATGCCTTTGTCTCTTTTTCTTCACAGCAGCCTTTTATCAGCCCCCTTCTCTCTAATCATCTGTTCCATTTTCTGTACTATTTCCAAGAGCTCTTTTTGCTAGAGGAGAGCATGCTCTTCAGTATAATTAAGGTTAAATGTCCACATCATTTGGCAGCATGTCTGCTGCATGTTGCAATTTTCCAGCTAATAGTAAAATGCATGTGAAGGAGCGAATGGCCTGTAAAATGTCTTATATAATATACGGTGCAGTTATCCATATATTTATACACATCCAGCCAGCTATTCTTGAACCCACTTAATTCAATGATAGGGTCATGGGAGGCTTAGTTCTGTCCTGGCAGCATTGTTCATTTCCCACTATCAAGCTCATACACATTTATAAATGCAATAGCGTATTTTCAAACTAAAACAATGATAATCAGTGTTAAACAAAAGCAATACTAAATATGTAAAAATGAATTAATAAAACTGCAGACACTGATAATATAAGTAATTGTTAAAACACACATAGTTAAAGCTAAGCCCGGAGTGCAACAGAGAGAGACAAAAAGAAACCTTCCATAATAAGATTCTTGAAGAGGTTAACTCTAATTCTGCACTTTAATATAAGTTAGATTAAGCCACCAAGGACATTGACAAGAAAAAAACAATTGGGAATGAATCATATACTTATTAAAGTAAATAGCAATAATTACCTCAATTACAAAATAGTGAAATGTGTGTGCTGCATGTAAGATAAGGGGGCATTAATTATCAATACAAGAATGGAGACGGCGTCTCCTTTTGAAAAGGATTTAGGATTTTATGTTGATGAAACATTCTCATCATCTAGACGAAGTGCACAAGCAATTAATAAAGACAAATTGTGAGCTTATTTTTGATATGTTATACTAAGATTGCCCAATGAGAACATTTATCTGGAGTACTGTGAAGTAATCTGTTCACCACAAAACAAAAAAGAAATAGCATCACTAGAAACTGCAGAGGAGAACCTAAAGGGCATGTCCTCCAATGACACCCTCAGGGAGTTAGAGCTCTTAGGACTTGAGCAGAGAGGGCTGCGTGGAGACCTCATCAAGGTCATGAAAATTCTCAAATGGAATTTGATGCAGCAGAATCCTTTAGATCTAATATCAAATCACACATTTGATGACTCCAGTGGAAATTAAAGCTAAATAGACTAAAGCCAGGAAACACGTCTTTGTGCAGAGAGTCGTGGTTAACTGGTTAGCTACTGAGTCGTGCACTTCACGCAGACGATATACTGGGACAACTTAGCTTCTAGCTAAACAAACAAACTTAATGGACTGAATGAATGCAAAGAATTATTATTGTTATTATTATCTGCTCTTCTTTGTCAAACTTGTTATGTTCTTATGTTTTTTATAGTCAATGCCAAAAAATGGATTTTTAGCCTTAATGTAAATGCTGATACCAAATGAGCATCTTGTACAGTATATTAGTAGGTAGACCATTCAGCTAAGTTAAGCTGACTTTTTGGGACTTTTTTCTAACCAAGGCAGTTATTTACATTGAACCAATCAGCTTTCAAGTTATTCTCATACATGATAAAGCACAATTTCACATAATTTAATGACAATCTACAAAATCTGTTTACATTAAAAATTAAAGCGATGACTTATTGTATCCACAAAGCTCTACACATAAATATTTTAATGAGTTTTTGCAAACGATGAATGAAGGGTTTGTTTTTACTTCAAGCTTGGATTTTGAGTGTCTTTACATGCAGTCTCTGTTTATGATGTCAGAGCTAAGGCTGAAGCTGATTGACTGAAGGTAAATGACTGTCCTGGAATGACAACACAGAAGCTGTGTGAATGTTTATAATATGCATAGAACAGGCATTCCTAAAGTCTGTTCCTACTTCACTAAAGGTTAAGGTGTGTTACTTATTTATGTTAAATACAAAACTTAATTTAACGGGGATTTGCAGACTTTGGTAAAACCAAGGTCCTGACTCTCTGTGGTCATAAAAGATCCATGAGCATCCTTTGTAAAGAGCAGGGCATATCCTGATGTCCTGGCTAAACTGCCCTCCATGGCCTTGTCAATAAGCTCTCTCTGTCACCACTTCATCATCTAATACTTCATGTGTGGTGTAAGTACTGGCACAAAAAATGGCTGCCGTCGCATCATCCAGGTGGATGTCGCACATTAGTGGTGGATGAAGTGACTCTCCACTCACTCTGAAAAGTGCTTTGAGTATTGAGAAGACATCTGTTTGAATGTGAAGAATTAGTTCTTATTATTATTATTAAAGCTGCATAGGAAGAATGTTGGGATGATACGTACCAGAGCAAAGTTGTGAGTAGTACATCATATCACAATAAAAAGAAGTTCCCAAAAAATTGTAACTGAGGCTCTTTGGCTTTACCGAACAGCAGCTGCAGTTATGCTGTATAAATGGAGGCACTCTTCAGCAGTAGTCCTTCATATGGCAGCACGGCCAAATACTATCCAGGAGTTTTCTATGACTTTACAAAGAAGACCAAAAATAAGCACCTTGGGATCTGCGGAATTTGTGGTAAAAACAAAATGGCATCAGAAAAGAAACAAATTTAAATATATTTTTAGTAAAATAAATAAACTCATAATCAGAATGTGGGTATTTCAAAACCCAGAATGATGGGAAACGAAACTAGAAAAACAGAACATAAGAATATAAGAAAAAAATAAAACAAATCCACATTATAAGAGAGCATAATGTGTTCAAAAGATGCAGGTTTTATAAATATTTCAACATTAAATAAAACTTCAGCAGGAGGTAAAACGTTTAGCATCAGGCTTTCAAAATTTAGAATGATATACCAAAGTCTGTGGGATTTTAGCTTTTAATCTGGCATATCCTCATTTGAGCCACTGATTTGCCTGTTCAGGTTGCAAAAGAAAAAGCTTGGCTGTTATTATCAACTGCTACTGACCCCTTTCCATACTGCTGTCTTCACCATGTTCTGCTGTATCACTTGGTACCTCTGCTACATTAACCAAACTGCTTATTCATTTGTGTAGAATGAGACGTCAGAGTGACTGGAACCTTAGGCATTACTGGGTATTGACACACCAGTGGTCTAGTGTATCTTTATATACAATACACAACAATGGCTGTCCATTTGTCTATCCATGATTTTAAATCACCTGTAGCTTGCAAACCATTTGACCTATTGACCTGAAATTTGGTACACATATACTACGTGACATCTACTATCCGCTTTCAGGGTGATGATTGACCTCCAAGGTTATTCCTCTTCTTATTTTTATTTTATTTTATTGTAGAATCAACTCCTGGCAGCGGCCGTGCGGTGCATGTGTATGGGCACCGTTCTCATTCCCTACCACCTCCGCCATCACTTCCACTACCTCTTCATATCTTAAATCATTCTTGAGGCAGATTGAAGACTTAAGTGCCAGTTTAAGTGAAAAATTAAGGAAAACATACTAAGTAATTGAACACAAACATTAACTTAATCAGTTTTTTTTTTATTTATTGATTTTATTGTAATCATTCCGTACATATAGATTAATTTATAACAAAAAAGAATTGAAGACAAATCAGACCCCACCCTTGAGAAGGAGAGCTTAGCCAAAGGAGAATTGCTTAAGGCTTTTTAATAGGGCAAAAATAAACAAAAGAAAGGAAAAAATATATATCGGTAAATAAAAAAAATGGAGAAGGGAAATAAATGTGGTGATAATTATTTCTCTTATTCTAAAATGTTATTGATTAGATCCTGCCAGGTTTTGAGAAAATTCTGTATGGATCCTCTAACTGAGAATTTGATTTTTTCCAATTTCAAATAATATAAAACATCGGTTTCCCACTGACTTATCAGAGGAGAGTTAGGATTCTTTCAATTTAACAAAATAAGTCTGTGTGCCAAAACTGTAGTGAATGCAATCACCGTTTGCTTGTCCTTCTCCACTTCAAGTCCGTCTGGAAGAACACCGAACACAGCGGTTAATGGGTTAGGAGGGATTGTGACCCCAAGGCTGTCTGAAAGGCACTTAAAAATTTTGGTCCAAAATGATGTTAATTTGGTTCAGGCCCAAAACATGTCATCCAGTGAGGCAGGAGCTTGGTTGCAGCGTTCGCAGGTTGGATCTTGCCCTAGAAACATTTTGAACAGTTTTAAGCGAGACAGATGAGCTCGATATATAATTTTGAGTTGAATAATTCTATGCTTTGCGCATATGGAGCTCGAGTGAATTCTCTGCATTGCTACCTTCCACTCCTTTTCTGATATATTGATTAAGAGATCTTTTTCCCATTGTCCTCTTGGGTCTTTGAAAGGTAGGGACTCTAATAAGATTTTATATAATGCGGAAATGGTGTCTAATTCCTCGAAATTGAGCAGGATTTTTTCCAGCATTGTGGAGGGTGCAAGGTGGGGGAAATCGGGCAATTTCTGTTTAACAAAGTTTCTAATTTGAAGATAGTGAAAGAAATGTGTAGCTGGGAGGTTGAATTTGGAACGTAATTGTTCAAAGGATGCAAATATGTTGTCTATATAAAGATCTCTGAGCATTTTAATCCCAAATCTTTTCCAGGTATTAAAAACTGGATATGTTTGCGAGGGTTGAAAGAGGTGGCTCTCTTGCAGAGGTGCCACAGATAAAAGATTCTCCATCTTAAAAAGCTTTCTAAGTTGGTTCCATATTCTGAGTGAGTAAAGCACAATTGGGTTATTAGTATATTTGCGATAACTTGCATTTATTGGAGCAGAGAGCAGGGAGTATAAAGAAGTACTACAGGATTTTACTTCTATTGCAGACCAGGCTTGTGTATGTTCATTTATTTGTGTCCAGGTTTTTATGGCTTGTATGTTTGCTGCCCAGTAATAAAACTGAAAATTAGGTAAAGCCATGCCACCTTCTGCCTGAGGTCTTTGTACGGTCGCTCTTCGGATACGTGGGTGTTTTGAGTTCCAAATGAATGAGGTTATTGTTGAGTCTAATACTTAAAAAACGATTTATTGATATATATTGGAATGTTTTGAAATAAAAAAAGAAGTTTAGGAAGGATATTCATCTTAACAACGTTAATTCTTCCGGCTAGAGTGAGATGAAGGGTTGACCATCTATGCAAGTCTTGCTTAATTTTTTCCATACAGACGGCAAAATTTTGTTGATAAAGAGCTTTATGTTTACTTGTGATATTTACCCCTAGGTATTTAAACTGATCTGCTATGGTAAAAGGTAGGGTGTCCAATCTAATATTATATGCTTGTGAATTCACTGGAAAGAGTATACTTTTATTCAGATTAATTCTGAGACCAGATATCTTTTGAAATTCTGTGACTGCTGTTAAAACTGCAGGCACAGTGTTTTCTGGGTCTGATATATATAAAACCATGTCATCTGCATATAGAGAAATTTTCTGTTCCAGTCCTTCTCTGATAATCCCCTTTATCTGATAAGAATTTCGACAGTGAACTGCCAGTGGTTCAATGGCGATTGCAAACAGCAGTGGTGACAAGGGACATCCTTGTCTGGTGCCACTTTCTAGCTTAAAGTAGTCTGAACAAATTTTGTTAATACAAACTGAAGCTTCTGGATTGGTATACAGTAGTTTGATCCATGCACAAATATTCGGGCCAAACCCAAATTTCTCCATTGCAGTGAAAAGGTAGTTCCATTCAATCATATCAAATGCTTTTTCTGCGTCTAATGATAGTAATATCTCTAGGGTGTTTGACTTTGCTGGTGAATATATTACATTAAACAGTCGTCGGAGATTGGAAGATAAGTGTCGGCCTTTAATAAATCCAGTTTGATCCTGTGATATTATCGAGGGCAGCACTTTCTCCATCCTTCTAGCTAGAATTTTTGAGAGTATCTTAAAATCATTATTCAGGAGTGAAATTGGTCTGTATGATGCACATTGTAACAAGTCCTTATTTTGTTTAGGAAAGACGGTGATTAATGCTTGACGAAAAGTTTGAGGTAGTATTTGGTTGTCTCTAGCTTCTGTAAATATTGCCAATAAGAGGGGAGCTAGCTGAGTCGAGAATTTCTTATAAAATTTTACGGGGTAACCATCAGGGCCTGCTGATTTCCCACTTTGAAGTGACTTTATAGCATCTAGTAATTCTGATAGCGTCAGAGGTTTATCCAGTTCCTCAGCACTTAAACCATCTATTTGTGGTGTCTGTAATGTATCTAGAAATGCATTAGATTGTGTGTTGTCTTCTTTGAACTCAGTAGAATATAAGGATTTATAATAATCTCTAAATGTGTGCATTATATTTTTATGGTCAATGATTTCTTCTCCATTCGTTTTTGTGATTACTGGTATTGCATTGCGAACTTCTTGTTTGTGAATTTGTTGAGCTAAAAGCTTATTAGCTTTTTCTCCGTGTTCATAGTAATGATGTCTTGACTTATAAATAAGTTGTTCAGTTTCTTTAGATAGACTAGGGGGCTTCGCCCCCTGCTCGCTTTGTTCGCCAACCCCCGTGTTTGGTTTTCCAGATACACACTTTTAAGATTTTTTTTCTTTGAATTGCTGCTATTTAATTAGTTTCACTTTTATTTCAGAACTTCTGTAAAAACAATATTTGTAATCTTGCTAGTCCCAATATGCTGAATCTTTTTAATGAGGTCAGGATAGGTTTCTCTGTTTGGAATTTCAGCACAAACAAATGATCTACATCATCAGCAGTTAATATTTTTTTTTTTTTACAAAGTAAAAAAGTAAGTAGAGTTCTGCATTGGATTCCTGTCTGTAAAGTCGTGCTATTTTCCTCATTGTTCCAAACGTACATGGGGTTACCAAGGTGATACCCCAGCTTTTGTCTAGGTTTTTGTGTAAGGGCTAGATAGAACGTTTTTGACTCCTGGGGTAAATGTAGCTTTTTAAATAAGCAGACAGATAAATATATATACATGAACAAAGTAACCAATAAATGCATGTGCGGTAAACTCCATTTTTGAAATTCTCAAGATTCTTTATTTGTCACATGTGTAGTTATACAGGACAACACGCAGTGAAATGCATCCTGATCCGCTTATCAAAAACTGTGCAAAGTTAGAAGAATATCAGTTAGATTAACAAAAAGTTATAGATTGAAAGATAACAGTATAGTAGAACATAATAAATAAGTAAAATTATGTGAATAAAGTAGAATTAAGTGTTATGGTGCAATAGTGTAGTAATTATTGTGCAAAACCAAAGTTAGACTGGTGCATATTTAAATGAGGCAGATTGTTTGTTTGCGCTACTGCAATCTTTACTTTCTTTTTTTATATTTTCTAATTTTCCTACTTTCATATCCTTTAACTTTCTCCACATGTGTATAGCGCAATTTTTTTTTTTTTTTTGAGCTTTTCTAATTTCACTGGTTTCATAATCTCTAACCGGCTCTGCATGTGTTTAGCGCCAACGTTTGTAAACATCATTATGAAGTTCTACTGTCATTTTACTCATTGTCTTTTAATTCTGAGCCATACAGTACAATACATAGAACAGAATAAATCCTCAATACAGTATAAAAATAAAAATTCTAGAAGTACGGAGTAGAATTTCACATTAGATGATATCACATAATATGATTTGGATTTGTTTTAAGTCCTGGAGATCTCATTCATCAAGCTGCCTCCCCCATTTTGCCATTCCACATCTGAAAGAGCGCTAATCTGATGAAAGGACCCCTCATTCCCACGTCCCCATTCATCAGGGATGACTTTACCTTAGGCAGGCAACCTACAATTTAAAGAGATTGTTATTTTCTTGTGAATTGTTACATATGCATTATTTTCACTTTTACTTTAAAAACTTTTGTAAAAACAATACTTGTTTCTTTATTTCCTGCCCTGCGCGAGGATACATCTCTTTCTTCCCAGATGTATAATACGCTCGTATTGTGAAGGGTGTTGCGGCTGAACGAACGCTAAGGATATGCCTTTGGTTCATTTGCTGTCTTTTTGCTGCTTGCTAGCTGCCTCTTCTGCCTGTTGCATGTCGTTGTTTTAAGAGCTCTGAGCACGCGATGCTTACCTGCCAAAAGCAATCCAACAACTGCTAGCATATAGGTCTGTTGACTTGTTTTAAATGATGGCTCACTGCCTGGTCTCGCATGATATTGTAAAAGCAATACCTGTCTTTTATTTCTGGCCACGGGTGTGGTTGAATTCTTTCTTGCCCGATGTATAACACTGCTTGCGTTCGGTTGGGGTAGCTGCTGTCACAGCTTTCTCCACATGTGTATAGCGCCGGGTTTTTTTTTTTTTTTGAGCCTTTCTAATTTCCCTGGTTTCATAGTCTCTAACCTGCTCTGCATGTGTTGTAAACATCTTTATGAAGTTCCATTTACTTTTACTCATTGTCTTTTAATTCTGAGCCGGATTGGACGTGCTTTTTGTCAATTCCACTTGTTCCGGGCTGATAATTACTTTCCTTATTTTCTGAATTTGCACCTCGATTATTCTTTTTTGCTCTTTTTTCTGTCCAACGCATTTGAGTCTCTTTTCTCCGCGCCCGATTGGACGTGCTTTTTTTTTTTCCCACTTCACTTGTTCCGGGCTGATCATCACGTTCCTTATTTTCTAAATTTGCACCTAGATTATTGTTTTTCTTTTTAGCATTTTTTTCTCTCCATCGCTTTTGGGTCTCTGTTCTCCGCGCTTTTTTATCTACTTCGTTTAATCGTTTTATTTCTACCCTATTCATTTCTACCGTATTGACCTTATTCACTTTATATGCACTGAGAGCCCTGAAGCTGTGTGTGCTGCGTGACTGCCTTTACACTACTGATTTGTTTTTTTTTTGATATTGCTTGTAAGTAGGGTGTGTCTTACAAGACTCTCGTTCTATGTTCCCGTGAGACGCACCATGGCAGGTCTCTTTCGTCTCGCGGGTGTTTAAATTATCTTTCGAGACGATCACATATCGTAGACTATCAGGACAGGGGACAGGATTTCTTTTTATAATAGATAGATAGATAGATAGATAGATAGATAGATAGATAGACAGACAGACAGACAGACAGACAGACAGACAGACAGACAGACAGATAGATAGATAGATAGATAGATAGATAGATAGATAGATAGATAGATAGATACTTTAGTTGTCAAGATGTTGAGTTCTGTATGCAGGGCCTGCCTTTTCCTGTGAAGAGCTTCACTTGGACGCCTGGCTTGTTCTTCATCTATTCTAGTAATTTCGCTTCTTGGCTCTGACACTTTCTTGGTTTCTAATTTATTTCTATGGGAAAGATATGAAATAATCTGTCCTCTTAAGAAGGCCTTTAGAGTTTCCCAGAGTGTTCCTGCAGAAACCTCTGTGGGAGTGTTTGGCTCTAGGATGAAGCTGATTTGTTTGGATATAAATTCTGTGCAGTTCTCGTCTGCTAATAGAAGAGGGTTAAGATGCCATCTGCGAGGTGAGTGTGAGGGGCTTAATGATTTTAGCTCCAAGACTAGAGGGGCATGGTCGGAGATAACAATTGTGTCGAATTTGCACGATTTGATCGTAGGCAGGAAATTATTATCTACAAAAAAAATAATCAATTCTTGAGTAGCTATGATGCACTGGTGAGTAGAACGAATATGTTCTTGAGTTTGGGTTAGAAACCTCCAGGGGTCTGATAAGTTGTGGTCAGTTAAAAACTGTGTAATTGTCTTTGCAGTGTTAGATGTCGTCCCCCCTGTCACAGGAGTCCTATCTAAGAGTGGAATTAAAACACAATTAAAGTACCCAGCCATTATAATTTTATGAGTGTTCACATTGGGAATGGATGCAAATAGATTTTGCATGAATTCCTTATCATCGACATTGGGTGCATAAACATTTATCAAAATCATTTTACTGTTAAATAAGTTGCCCATGACCATCACATATCTCCCTTCAGGATCCGATACTACATCTGATGCTACAAATGGGACTGTGCTGTGTATGAGAAGTCCCACACCTCTAGTTTTCTTTATAAAGCTAGAATGGAACATTTGGCCAGTCCAGTCTTTTTGTAGTCTGAACTGATCCTTGCTTAGTAAGTGGGTCTCCTGTAAAAATACTATTTTAGCGTTTAAGCCTGTTAGGTGAGAGCATACTTTCTTTCTCTTTAATTCGTGATTCAGGCCTTTAACATTCCAGCTCACAAAGTTAACTGTCCCATCATGGAGACATTGATTCTGAGTTTTTAATGTCATTTTATAGTCTTAACTGGTAGTTAGGAAGTTTTAATCTTAATTTCAAAATTCCCCATGAGTTATTGCCATATAGCGTTGATATTTATAGTTATAAGGATTAGAAAGATAGGTTAGATATAGCCTGCTCTCCTTCTCTCCCCCCTTATCCCCCCCCCCCACTTTGCCTCCCCATATGAGGCTTGATCCCACTTAGCAATGTCCCAGTCCTCTGACATACAAAGAGACAAAGCACGTCCAAAACAAAACAAACCCCACCCCGCAGCGGCGTTTGAGAATTAAAACAAAGTAGAGATATCTATTGCAGCTGAAGTCTAAATACTATCTGCCAAAAATATAATCATTAACAGTCTTTAAGCTTAAAATAATCTTCAGCAATATTAAGATAGATAGATAGATAGATAGATAGATAGATAGATAGATAGATAGATAGATAGATAGATAGATAGATAGATAGATAGATAGATAGATACTTTAGTTGTCAAGATGTTGAGTTCTGTATGCAGGGCCTGCCTTTTCCTGTGAAGAGCTTCACTTGGACGCCTGGCTTGTTCTTCATCTATTCTAGTAATTTCGCTTCTTGGCTCTGACACTTTCTTGGTTTCTAATTTATTTCTATGGGAAAGATATGAAATAATCTGTCCTCTTAAGAAGGCCTTTAGAGTTTCCCAGAGTGTTCCTGCAGAAACCTCTGTGGGAGTGTTTGGCTCTAGGATGAAGCTGATTTGTTTGGATATAAATTCTGTGCAGTTCTCGTCTGCTAATAGAAGAGGGTTAAGATGCCATCTGCGAGGTGAGTGTGAGGGGCTTAATGATTTTAGCTCCAAGACTAGAGGGGCATGGTCGGAGATAACAATTGTGTCGAATTTGCACGATTTGATCGTAGGCAGGAAATTATTATCTACAAAAAAATAATCAATTCTTGAGTAGCTATGATGCACTGGTGAGTAGAACGAATATGTTCTTGAGTTTGGGTTAGAAACCTCCAGGGGTCTGATAAGTTGTGGTCAGTTAAAAACTGTGTAATTGTCTTTGCAGTGTTAGATGTCGTCCCCCCTGTCACAGGAGTCCTATCTAAGAGTGGAATTAAAACACAATTAAAGTACCCAGCCATTATAATTTTATGAGTGTTCACATTGGGAATGGATGCAAATAGATTTTGCATGAATTCCTTATCATCGACATTGGGTGCATAAACATTTATCAAAATCATTTTACTGTTAAATAAGTTGCCCATGACCATCACATATCTCCCTTCAGGATCCGATACTACATCTGATGCTACAAATGGGACTGTGCTGTGTATGAGAAGTCCCACACCTCTAGTTTTCTTTATAAAGCTAGAATGGAACATTTGGCCAGTCCAGTCTTTTTGTAGTCTGAACTGATCCTTGCTTAGTAAGTGGGTCTCCTGTAAAAATACTATTTTAGCGTTTAAGCCTGTTAGGTGAGAGCATACTTTCTTTCTCTTTAATTCGTGATTCAGGCCTTTAACATTCCAGCTCACAAAGTTAACTGTCCCATCATGGAGACATTGATTCTGAGTTTTTAATGTCATTTTATAGTCTTAACTGGTAGTTAGGAAGTTTTAATCTTAATTTCAAAATTCCCCATGAGTTATTGCCATATAGCGTTGATATTTATAGTTATAAGGATTAGAAAGATAGGTTAGATATAGCCTGCTCTCCTTCTCTCCCCCCTTCTCCCCCCCCCCCCACTTTGCCTCCCCATATGAGGCTTGATCCCACTTAGCAATGTCCCAGTCCTCTGACATACAAAGAGACAAAGCACGTCCAAAACAAAACAAACCCCACCCCGCAGCGGCGTTTGAGAATTAAAACAAAGTAGAGATATCTATTGCAGCTGAAGTCTAAATACTATCTGCCAAAAATATAATCATTAACAGTCTTTAAGCTTAAAATAATCTTCAGCAATATTAAGATAGATAGATAGATAGATAGATAGATAGATAGATAGATAGATAGATAGATAGATAGATAGATAGATAGATAGATAGATACTTTAGTTGTCAAGATGTTGAGTTCTGTATGCAGGGCCTGCCTTTTCCTGTGAAGAGCTTCACTTGGACGCCTGGCTTGTTCTTCATCTATTCTAGTAATTTCGCTTCTTGGCTCTGACACTTTCTTGGTTTCTAATTTATTTCTATGGGAAAGATATGAAATAATCTGTCCTCTTAAGAAGGCCTTTAGAGTTTCCCAGAGTGTTCCTGCAGAAACCTCTGTGGGAGTGTTTGGCTCTAGGATGAAGCTGATTTGTTTGGATATAAATTCTGTGCAGTTCTCGTCTGCTAATAGAAGAGGGTTAAGATGCCATCTGCGAGGTGAGTGTGAGGGGCTTAATGATTTTAGCTCCAAGACTAGAGGGGCATGGTCGGAGATAACAATTGTGTCGAATTTGCACGATTTGATCGTAGGCAGGAAATTATTATCTACAAAAAAATAATCAATTCTTGAGTAGCTATGATGCACTGGTGAGTAGAACGAATATGTTCTTGAGTTTGGGTTAGAAACCTCCAGGGGTCTGATAAGTTGTGGTCAGTTAAAAACTGTGTAATTGTCTTTGCAGTGTTAGATGTCGTCCCCCCTGTCACAGGAGTCCTATCTAAGAGTGGAATTAAAACACAATTAAAGTACCCAGCCATTATAATTTTATGAGTGTTCACATTGGGAATGGATGCAAATAGATTTTGCATGAATTCCTTATCATCGACATTGGGTGCATAAACATTTATCAAAATCATTTTACTGTTAAATAAGTTGCCCATGACCATCACATATCTCCCTTCAGGATCCGATACTACATCTGATGCTACAAATGGGACTGTGCTGTGTATGAGAAGTCCCACACCTCTAGTTTTCTTTATAAAGCTAGAATGGAACATTTGGCCAGTCCAGTCTTTTTGTAGTCTGAACTGATCCTTGCTTAGTAAGTGGGTCTCCTGTAAAAATACTATTTTAGCGTTTAAGCCTGTTAGGTGAGAGCATACTTTCTTTCTCTTTAATTCGTGATTCAGGCCTTTAACATTCCAGCTCACAAAGTTAACTGTCCCCATCATGGAGACATTGATTCTGAGTTTTTAATGTCATTTTATAGTCTTAACTGGTAGTTAGGAAGTTTTAATCTTAATTTCAAAATTCCCCATGAGTTATTGCCATATAGCGTTGATATTTATAGTTATAAGGATTAGAAAGATAGGTTAGATATAGCCTGCTCTCCTTCTCTCCCCCCTTATCCCCCCCCCCCACTTTGCCTCCCCATATGAGGCTTGATCCCACTTAGCAATGTCCCAGTCCTCTGACATACAAAGAGACAAAGCACGTCCAAAACAAAACAAACCCCACCCCGCAGCGGCGTTTGAGAATTAAAACAAAGTAGAGATATCTATTGCAGCTGAAGTCTAAATACTATCTGCCAAAAATATAATCATTAACAGTCTTTAAGCTTAAAATAATCTTCAGCAATATTAAGATAGATAGATAGATAGATAGATAGATAGATAGATAGATAGATAGATAGATAGATAGATAGATAGATAGATAGATAGATAGATATTAAGTTAATAAAATAATGAACCCTGGGAATGATTTTAAAAAGTGGTCTAGGATAAACATAGTAAATCTTAATGCAATAGTAGAAATAGCAATAAACCAAGAGTATGAGGTTAAACAGTCTACTTTAAGGTAGTAAAAAAAAAAACCCTACTTTAATTACTTCCACACACTCACGTCTATAACTGTAATTAAGACATAAACATATAGTGTCCAAGTAAAGAAAAGGATGTATAATTATAATACCAGTCTCTTTAAAAGTGTATCTGACATCAAATGATAGGTCCTTCCCATGCCATGACAGAATTCGGCTCCTTATTAACTTTCAAAAGAGTGTCGGAAACAGCTTCTTTAGTTCCTTTTCAGCTTCCTCCTTGCTTGAAAATACATAATATTGGTCTTGAACTTCCACTTTCAGTTTGGCGGGATATAAGAGGCTGTATTTGATATCGGCTTTCTGTAGCAACTTTTTAATGTTAAAGTAGGCTGCGTGTTTTGCAGCTGTTAATGGTGAGAAGTTGGCGAAAATACGAATAAGATTATTTTCAAATATAATCTCTTGCTTGCGTCTGAGAAGTGCCATCACATCAAGCTTACATCGTAGTCACTCGAAGCGGACAATAAAAGACCTAGGTTTAAAGGTGCTTGATCTGTATATGCGATAGCCTGCTGCTATCTCAGTGTCAAATTTAAAATCATCTCCAATTATTTTAGAGAGTAATTGTACTGCAAATCTCACTGGGTTTGAGCTTTCTCGTTTCTCAGGTATGCCCTCAATTCTTATATTATTTCTTCTGCATCCATCTTCCAGGGCCGCAAGTCTGTCTACGAGTTTTTTGCATTCAGAATTCGCAGCTGTAGCTTTTTCATTGGCGGTAGACGCCAATTGTTCCGCTGTTTCAACTCGAGCCGTGAATGTCTGCTTAACGTCGTCCAGCTGATCTGTAACGTCATTCATCTGGTCGGCAAGTTTTTTCAGTTTGGATCTATTTTCTTCGATGTGTTCCTCTAATTTCTCAAACATACTTTTAAAGGTCATGCCAAAACGTTTAAATAGACTCGTTTCCTGGTCTTTGTTATCCTTATTAAGCTTGCTCTTAAACTCAATGTTAGCCTTCTTAAGCTCATTCTTAAGCTCATTCTTGTTATACTTCTTAAGCTCATTTATGGCCGTAGCCATGGCAGTGGCCAGTGTAGCAATCATCTCTTTAAATTCGGACAGTTCGCTTTGGCTTTCATGCTCCGCGAGTGGAATTGCAGCTCCTGTTACAGCAGGTGCTGCGGGCTTGCGATGAGTAGATGAGAGCACGTCTTGCAGAACCTTTTCTAGTCTCAAATGATCCTCAGAAATCGGCAATCCATCGCGACCTGTATCACTTGCTGCTTCGCTGCCATTTTCACTCTCGACTGGAGACGATACAATGGAGCGGGGTCCTAGGAAATCTGCGCATTCGTCTGCCTGTTCCAGGTCAGTCTCCGAGAGGCCATACCTCGCACTCGAGCCAGATGTCTGTCCAGACTTTGATGCAGCTTTAAGTTTCTTTTCCGGTTCTGACTTTTCTTCTTGTTGCTCATGCTTGTATATTGTAGTGGAAGTTCTTTGGTTGGGTTAAATACAGGATACCTCTAAATAATATGAAATACGTGGGAAAATAAAGCCGCTGCTAGTGGAGCTCTGCTTCAGACATCCATCTCCTATAACAGACGAGACCAACCTCCTTAATCAGTTTTAACGCAAAACAAGATGCCAACAAAAGAAGAGAAGAAGCGGGCCCCTAGGGTGGAGAAAAGAAGAGCTGCTCAGGAAGCAGCAAGCGCATCAACCTCTGAACAAACGAATGCTAAATGTACAGAGAAAGAGGATGAAAACTAGGAATGCTCAAGTAAAGTGTATTCACTGCACGTCATCATGCAGTGCGCCGTTACTGGTTATGAAATAATTAATAGATAGAATATTGTCATTGCCTAAAAAGGGAGACCTAGGCCTGCAGGACTGTGACTTAGCTTTATTCCAAATGGCTATTGAGCCCCCCCCCCCCCCCCCCTAAAATTTATCTTTTCCAGTTTTTGCTTTCCATCGTTGTTAACCTGGCCATATCTTTTATTAGATGAAATTTCTGTTATTGTGTCTTCAATTGCTTTTTAATCAAAAACATTCACCTCAGCATCATCAGCTATCTTGGACATGTGTGTCAACACTGTATTTAAATATTGCATGGTTATATACTTTGTTACTATCTGTGTAATACTCACATATACTCATACTCACTATAACTATACTCTCTTATACCCACTAAAAACTATATAAAATTGGACTGATATGAATTTAATTTCTAAAAAGCACAATGAGAAAGCAAAAGCAAAGATTTGTTAATGTCAGCAACATTCTTATTGTTAGCAGTATGCTGGTTAGCTATTCTCTTGTACTAATGGTTATTGGTTTATTTTTATTATTGTCATCCTTTGTCAGTTTGTATGAAACAGTGGATCAATTTGGTTTAAGTTTGGCACACTCGTTCCTCAAGGAAATTTGTCTGCAAAATTCCCTTTTTGTTTAGATATTTCAAACAGAGTGCAACATACACATTTTTGAAATTTCAAAAACTCCCATTGAAAAGCATTGGCAAGTTTTCAAATTCTTCTGTTTTAAAATGGAGTATCGTTTTGAGCGACTTCAATTACAGTTTACATCACTGCTTCAAATTTACCTTGAAAGAGATTACACCAGCTTGTTTATTTTGTAAATTTTCATCTTTCACTCATCTGACAGCAAAACAGTGTAATGCCAGCAGAGTTATGCGTGTTGCAGCAGATTATCCTTGTGCAAACTTCTGTCCTAGCTGCTCATTTCTGTTCCTTTAAATCACAGTAGGTGAGTTACATGATGTTTGTGATTGTAAAAGTGAAACTTATCAAGAAAGGAATGAAAGTGGAAACAAACTAAATAGCTGTGGCTTGGTGACACATTATGGATACAGTAAATCAATGTTGTATGTGCTGGATTGGATGGATAGGCATTCCATCTAAGGCTGAGGATTATTACCTACCCAGCCAGGAGATCATAATGGATTGAGAAGAAGAATGGAGGTGTAAACCTGCTGGGGTGGTCCTCAGTCTCTGTCCCAGTCAGGCTGCCTAGATAATGGATGGAAGAGGAATGAATAGAAATTTGAACAGTTAGTCCTCGAGCCCGAGAGGTGGCAGTGCTCCGCTGGCTGGAACGCAGTCTAGATATCCACAGGGTTGCCTTGAAATTTTAGTACGGAAGAGAGACCTTGTCGAGGTCCTTGGGAGCCGCTGTGAAGAACAGACCTCCCTATTTCAGGGAGCTGAAATGCCATGACATCGGAAGAGCTCCCGGGTCCACCATAAAAGGAGGCCTCTCACCTCATGTAGGGAGTCAGAGTTGGGAGGAAGCTGGGCACAAAAGGAGACCGAGGTGCTTTATTGGTTGTTAATATGGCACTGGACTGATTTGTTACTGTGGCAAGGTGCTGGTAAAAGGTGCATTTTATCTTGAACTTGTGTCTGGTGTTTGGGCTCTGGGCGCCCTCCATAGTGGTCACAACGTGTTCTCGGGATTTCCATTACACAGCTCTATTAACTACAGGTCATAATCATTCAATATTTCTCCGACACTGTAATTTATCAGCTATCCATCATGAGCTCTTGCAGCCAACAATTTTACTTTTTACAATGCACCTTGATACTTCAACAGAGAGTTTAAATCTGCATTGCTTTCTTTGTTCAAAAAGGTACGGTTAAGAAATTTGAACTCCAATTAGCCATGGGCTCATCACAACCAACAACTAATAATAGCTCATCAATCAATGGAATTCTCTCATCACTTGAGCTGGGCTCTGCTGTCTATGAAAGCTGTTAGACACTACAAGCCTACTTTGGCTTTGTTTTCAATTACATGATATTGTAAATTACTGCTAATGGACATTTATTTTATATGCAATACAAGCACATGTAATTACATTCTATTATTGCTGTTATTTTTTCAATATGACTCACTGTTACAAAAATATTTAATTAACTAAATTAATAACTTGTTGTTAAAAATTTTTTAAAATATGTTAGATTTCAACTCAGTTAAGTAAGTCTCCAAGTGCACTTGACTGTTATGCCATCCATAGATTTACTTGTTTATTTACTTACATAGGTACTTAGGTATGGGTATAGCACTGTAGTCTGCTACTTACACTCTGAAAATCATTGAAATATTGATTTCTAACCTTAGCATAGAAATGAAACCTTAAACTTTAATAAGGGTCTACACATACATTTTAAATAGTGAATGATGAAAAGAAAAAACATATTATCCATTGAATACGGTATCTTATGCTCGAAATCAGAACCGGCAACAACAATGTACAAAATTAGCAATAGCAGCATTCATATTATTAGAAGATAAATGAGTAAAATCCAGAAGAAGGACTCCCCTTTAAGAGCAATATTCCCTTTTAAATTTTGTTTCAAAAACTTGTTTTGATGGTATTGTCTATGCATAATGAAAATGTTAAAAGTTTTTCCAAGAAGCTATAAAAAACCTCATCTAAAGCGACCTTGAAAAGTGAGCCTAAATATGAGATCTTATTGCTATATTCTACTGTAGATAAAGGCTATTGCACTGTCATTTCAAAAACTATCAGGCTGTAGAAGATGATCAAAAATGATTTCTCATCTTCACCGCCAAAATAAAGTATGAAACTTGTGCAAAATGTTTCATTATAAAAAGATATATATATGTAAATATATGTGTGAAATGTTTCACTGGATCAGAAAATATATTTGCTATAAATTCCCATGGGCTGTCCACCTCCTGAAGATTAAACATGGAAAATGTACAGTACATGCTTTTTCTTAAACATGATTGGTTTTTCTTTTTTTTCCCCACATACCATATATTGGATTAAATTTCCCAGTCCCAAACTACATTAGCTTTAGTTCTCACATTCTAATAAACTAATAGATTGACTTTGAACTATAGACAGAGGGTCTTTTAGTAATAATAATTCTGAAAATCACTCATAAAATAATGAAAAAAAAATACATCATGAATTAGCCATGCATGACATAGGTATTGTTTGTTAAAAAAAACTCTGATTTATGTTCAGCATTGCATGGATTACAAGTGAATAACAGAATGTGAAATACACATAAAATAGGAAATAAAATAAAAAGTGGAATAATAAAGCAGAATGAGTCTTGTGACAATTATATAACTCTAACATCAAATTTCACCTGAGCAGAGGCTGTCAAGGAGGAGCTACAAGGCAGCAGCATTGATAACTTTTAAGTATATATGCTATAATTTAAATGTTTGTTGTATTTTGTACCCTCTTGACGTTTTATGTTTTCTTCCATCACAGATGAAATACGGCTGTTTGGCGTCATTTTTTTGTTGAAGAGGTAAAAAGGTTCTGATGAGAATGTATTTTTATTGATTACTAAGACAAGCAATACTAAAAGAGGTAGTACCAGCAGCCATAACACTAGCACTAGCAGGTCATCCACCTGATGCTAAGCATGTTTGGGCCCAGCTAGTTCTTGGAATGGGAGACCAACCAGGAAAAAGCTTGGGTTGCTGTTGGAAAAGGTGTTGGTGAGGCCAGCAGGGGGCACGTACCCTGTGGTCTGTGTGGGGATCCCAATGTCCCCGGTGCAGTGATGGGAACACTGTGCTGTAAAAATGGTGCTGTCCTTCAGATGAGACATAAAACTGAGTTTTCTTAGTCTTTGTGGTCATTAAAGATTCCTGGGCTTTTTATTTAAAGAGTAGGGTGTATCCTGATGTCCCAGCTACAGTTAGGTCCATAAATATTTGGACAGAGACAACTTTTTTCTAATTTTGGTTCTGTACATTACCACAATGAATTTTAAATGAAACCACTCAGATGCAGTTGAAGTGCAGACTTTCAGCTTTAATTCAGTGGGGTGAACTAAACGATTGCATAAAAATTTGAGGCAACTAAAGCATTTTTTAACACAATCCCTTCATTTCAGGGGCTCAAAAGTAATTGGACAAATGAAATAACTGGAAATAAAATGTGAATTTCTAATACTTGGTTGAAAACCCTTTGCTGGCAATGACAGCCTGAAGTCTTGAACTCATGGACATCACCAGATGTTGGGTTTCCTCCTTTTTAATGTTCTGCCAGGCCTTTGCTACAGCGGCTTTCAGTTGCTGTTTGTTTGTGGACCTTTCTGTCGAAGTTTAGTCTTCAACAAGTGAAATGTATGCTCAATTGGGTTAAGATCAGGTGACTGACTTGGCCATTCAAGAATTTTCCACTTCTTTGCTTTAATAAACTCCTGGGTTGCTTTGGCTGTATGTTTTGGGTCATTGTCCATCTGTATCATGAAACGTCTCCCAATCAATTTGACTGCATTTAGCTGGATTTGAGCAGACAGTATGTCTCTGAACACCTCAGAATTCATTTGGCTGCTTCTGTCCTGTGTCACATCATCAATAAACACTAGTGTCCCAGTGCCACTGGCAGCCATGCACGCCCAAGCCATCACACTGCCTCCACCGTGTTTTACAGATGATGTGGTATGCTTTGGATAATGAGCTGTTCCACGCCTTCTCCATACTTTTTTCTTGCCATCATTCTGGTAGAGGTTGATCTTGGTTTCATCTGTCCAAAGAATGTTTTTCCAGAACTGTGCTGGCTTTTTTAGATGTTCTTTAGCAAAGTCCAATCTAGCCTTTCTTTTCTTGAGGTTTATGAGTGGCTTGCACCTTGCAGTGTACCCTCTGTATTTACTTTCATGCAGTCTTCTCTTTATGGTACACTTGGATATCGATACGCCTACCCCCTGGAGAGTGTTGTTCACTTGGTTGGCTGTTGTGAAGGGGTTTCTCTTCACCATGGAAGTGATTTTGCGATCATCCACCACTGTTGTCTTCAGTGGACGTCCAGGTCTTTTTGCGTTGCTGAGTTCACCAGTGCTTGCTTTCTTTCTCAGGTTGTACTAAACTGTACATTTTGCCACTCATAATATTGTAGCAATTTCTCGGATGGGTTTTTTCTGTTTTCGCAGCTTAAGGATGGCTTCTTTCACCTGCATGGAGAACTCCTTTGACTGCATGTCTGTTCACAGCAAAATCTTCCACATGCAGGCACCACACCTCAAATCAACTCCAGGCTTTTTATCTGCTTAATTGATAATGACATAACGACGGACTTACCCACACCTGCCCATGAAATAGCCTTTCAGTCAATTGTCCAATTACTTTTGAGCCCCTGACATGAAGGGATTGTGTTAAAAAATGCTTTAGTTGCCTCAAATTTTTATGCAATCGTTTAGTTCACCCCACTGAATTAAAGCTGAAAGTCTGCACTTCAACTGCATCTGAGTTGTTTCATTTAAAATTCATTGTATTAATGTACAGAACCAAAATTAGAAAGAAGTTGTCTCTGTCGAAATATTTATGGACCTAACTGTAAATTGCCCACCATGGCCTAGTCATTCTGGCCCCCTAATCACTCCCTGTTTTTAGCTAGTGTGATGCAAAATGGCTGCCGTCACACATTGGTGATGGCTGAAGAGCAGAATCTTACTGTTTATTTTGAAAAATTATGATTTTTTTTTTCTGGGCACTCTGGTTTACCTCTTGTATCACATAAGTAAAAGCATAGTATGTTCAATTTATTAGTCAGTCTTAACTGTATAAATGCATGTGAGCATAGGTTTCTTAGTAATTCTTCATTGGGATGGGCTGATGTTTCATCCAGGGTTAGGTTCCAACTTATGATCCATGGTGCAGGACAACATTTAATGCACAAGTCAAATCAATTCAAATTTTAAATGTAATACTCCTGATGCTTTCGTTTTCTAAATTTTCCCTCATTTTTTTAGATGTCTTTCAACATTAAGGCTACCTTTGTGAATCTAATATGTCAGTTTAAGATTATTATTTTAGAATTCCTATGAAACGCCCTTTGCTCTGTTGTTTTCAAGTTGCCTCACATTATTAAGGCAGAATTAGTCATTGAGGTACACTCACTATAAGAGCAGAAATTTGCCATAACTGTCACATTATTAGTCATTGTATTCTCTGTAGAATCATTCCAACATGTGCCCTATGTGTTTTAATCAGATACTAATTGTTATACTGTAGGGTTACCAGACGTCTTTTATTTCCTGGAGACAGTTACGTATTTCTTGCCCAATTTTGGTGTCCTGTATTGTAGGCATGACACATGTCTCAGGTCATTGACAGAGTAACAGAAAGAGAATTGTGGAACATACATCCTTCATTGCAATGAAAATCACAAGTCATATGAATTCTATTAAAAACAGGCAATTTCAGACCAATTACATATTCTGTATTTAAGTAGCAAAGCTTTCAAACTGGGATACTGCACAACTGCGGCATCAAGGTATTTAGTTCCAATGCAGCCGCTTTAGCCTACAAAAATAGGTTGTATTGTATTGTAAGTTGTAATCTTTCGATATGATTATGAATTTGCACTCTTTTAATGAAGAACCTCAAATAGAATTTAATTTTCTGAAAAAAGGTGTGTTTGGTTCTGAGAACAACAAACTGATAAGCAAACATGGGGAGGTAGATGTTCTATTTGCCATGACGGACAGAGAGATATTACTCAGCATATCAATATTAAAAAACAAAGTTTCTGAAAAGAGTAAGTGTGCCATACAGGTCAGGACCTGAAGCAGACACAATTTGTGCACGTGAGGGCCTGTTTATGTATCATTCAGCAGCATAAATAAAATATAACCTGAATGGCTTTATAGGAATTTCTAATTCAATTGAGTTATCATAGACACAAACCATATCAAAGTAGTCATAGGTAGCATTGTAACATAGCAATACACCCCCAGCAAGTGCATAAGGTGTTGTTTAAAGCACACAGACAAGAAAGTACCTTTCAAGACTGTTATTTGTTTGGCTTTATTCTTTAGAGCTATCATGTGTATGAGCAGTGTAAACGTGTTTGTAAACCTAAATTCCTCCAGTTCCCACTCCCCAATAATCTCCCGCTTCCTCATTCAATATTCTTTCAGGAAGGATCTGGTCACCCTATTATACTAATAACTGATAAACATCATTTTGGTTTCAGACAATCCAAGCAATGATGCAAATTAATGTTTGTTGATTGGTTTTCAGAAATTGGGTATGCAATTTCATTGGCCCTGTTAATTGCACGTCTCTAGGATTATGAGTTTCCTTTAATGTATTGCATGTCATACAGTATGATTGGAGAGGTTTGCCTTATGCTTCTAAAAATCAATGCATTTCTGGCCAACATGGTAGTTTTCAAATAGTAATTAAATGCGTTTTATTTTGAAATGATGTGTAGTCAGATGTGTGCAAGGTTGGCATCTGGTCTAAGGTTGGATCCTGTCTTGTGCCCAGTGAAGCCGGAATAGGCATCCACTTCTAGAGTTCCTCAACTGAATAATGGATGGTTGGATTGTCTAACAATCTGAGGATTAGCACTGTATTAAAAAGCGATTAATCTCACCACTTGCTCATCTTAGTGTTGAATGGTCACAATATCATGTTCTTAAAGCATATTTTTTATTTTATAACCAATTCTGTGTTGACAATAATGGAAGCCTTTCTTGCCTGGAAAGCATACTAGGATTCTCCCACTTCATTAAGGTAAATTTGAGATTTTTGATACCCGCAATCCTAAACCTAAATTCAAGCCCTAGAAGTGCTTCTTGATCTAGAAACACAGCTTCGCTTTTTTGTGCAGTGGGGTTCTCTTTCCCCCTCTGACTTCACTTGCACTTGTGGCTATGGACTTTTTATTTTTGCATTCCTTCAAATACTACCCAGTAATTCTTCACTTACTACGGGTTGTGAGCAACTGCTTATAGATCAAAGCCAGACAGAGCTGCTTACCCAGTTAACACATAGTATAATATAACAGAAAGGTGTTTACTTAAAAAGAAAAACATTGATACAAACATATACATTATGCATTAGAAAAACCCCTACAGTAAGTATGCAACAAATCCTATTGACACAAAGAAGTGTTAAACTTTACTTTGTATAAGGATTCAATTGGAGAGAAAGCAATATCATAAATTATTTATTAAATTTAGTACAGTTATAAGCAATCCGCAGTTAAAAACACTTTTTGTTTTTTCAACGTTTATACTGTATATACATCGGGAAGGATATCTGTTATTGGAAAACATTTCTCAAGCAGTGGATTTTCTACATTAAAGATATTTTCCTTCAGCGGATATGAAAGTCAATCATGAACAACGTCTAATAAATCATAATTCTTCTAATGATTCTTTAGCAGGTTATCAGACTATGTCAGATATCAGCAATGTATTTATGCCATTAGTTGCACAAAAAAGATATGAATCACATTGTCCAATAGTCATCAAAATAAAATGAGTGTCATCTTCATACAGAAGAGTGATTTATCGAGTACACCAGAGAAATTCTTTCCTTCAGGATATCACCGCGTGTACAATGATTGTGGCAATCTGTTATTTTCTGTCCAAACTACATTGATAGCCTGACTTATCGGAGCAGTGAGAGAAAAAATACAGTTCTTCTAAAACTTAGAAAAAACAGCAGTATAATGTAATTCTCTTATCTTTGTTCATATGCATACTAATATCATTATCAAGTCAACATTTGCTTGACATGAGCTCAATGGCTAAAAGAATTACCTTTTAATTACAGGGTCCTGGGATCAAGTTTTGACCAATCCATTGCTTCTTAAGACTTTCCATCTCACATAGACTTTCTTAGTATTTACTTTCTTCATATTTTAAAGGTGTGTGTATTTGAATGAATGCAGGCACTAATTTAGCATAATGTTTGAGTAATTGAGTGCTGTAATGAAGCAGTACAACCTGCAGGTCTGCCTGTCTGCTTTCTTGTTGCTGCTTAATGATATTCTTCTGGCCATCTAGATCCTACAGTAGATATAGAAGCATCAGAAAATGGATACATGGGTGATCAACCCTGACAACAGAGGCAACAGTGCCAGCCTCTGTGCCACTATGCCTCCCAGAGATAAAATTATTGCCACATATCAGGCTTCATTGTCACTTTCTAGAGATGGTAGAGTTGCATAGAAAACACACCTTCCCATGGACAAAAGTCATGAAACACTAGATCAACTGTGGTCACGTACAAGTTTCACATCTCACAGTAATAAAAACCTTCATAAGTGATTGTGTGTTGCAATTGGCTTAACCCATATGAGATTCTTGTCACATTGATCTTGCAGCTCCTCCATTCCGCAAGGGGACAGGTCTCTACAGGATGCCTTTGAATTCCTTGCATTTCAGGAAGATACAAGTGCACCTTAAATCCTTACATATATTAAGTTTGTCTTTTGTCTTGAAAGACTTTTTGTTCAATAATAAAGAATGTTTTCTTTAAAGAACTGTTTTAGTTTTATTTGTGCAACTCTACACGCAATATGCAACAATTAATAGCATTAAATTTGTAGGACAAAATGGGCATTGCCCATTCTGCTAGGCTTTAGTGGCACAATGGGTTTGTTAAGGCAGCAAATTCAGCAGATGTCCAGCTGTGCCTTCCCCCACTTACATTCCAAACTAAGCGACTGAACTCCAGCTTATCCCAGCATCTGCCTGGACTTCATCTAATAACAGAGGAGTAAATGTATTGAGTCAAAAGGTGTTACATGAACTCAAGGAAGAACAAAGACTTATAATTCAAGAAACAGCAACTGGGATGAGCAGAATAACTCACCTATGAGCAGGCCCTGATTTTGTAATTGGAATTGACTTTAATCTAATCATGAGAGGTTAGAAATCCTTCTTAAAAACAATCTGCACCCATACTCAACACACATTCTATGGGGATTCCCTGGGACACTTTGCCCAAGGGTCAATCCTGAGAAATGATCTCCGAAACCTACTCTATGAAACTAAAAAACAGATGTGCCACCTTCTCTCACTTTGAGAAGCTGAAACTAATAATTTATTCATGCTGAGATCCAGTCTGTCCAAGCTAGAGCACTGAACCAAGACTGCCGAGAAGTAATTATTACTTCAAGAAGGGAGTTTCAGCATCTCAGCTCGTGTGCCAGAAAGAGTGATGCTTTTCCCTATGAAGTTGCGCATAACACAGCAAAGCGCCTAACTGATGAAAGCAGTACACATCACAGACAAAGGATCATGGAGCAAAGAGAAAGAGTGCAGAAGAAGAATCCTCCAACTGAACCTGGTGCAGCAACAAAGCAATAACTCCACACAGAATCGGACAGCATCCTTGGTATCATGAAACTATTTATCTATGCCAAGACAAATCCGAACTCTAAATAAGCAGTAAACAGCCATCAAATCTATGTTATATGCTTGCCTGTTGTGAGGGATTGCCAGCCATATATTCCGGCCAACACCTCCAGACCGCCAGGTGGAGCTCTCCCAACAGCATGGAGGTTCCCCGAATTCCAGCAGGGCCTTATGGACCTTGTAGTTTGTATGCGCAGCCCTGCTGGATACCATGGGGACCACCGGGAGCCACTGTGGGGAGGCTCTCAGATTGCTATGTGCCCTATAACCCAGAAGTCCGTCATGAACACATGACCGGAAGGAACGGCGTGCTTCCAGGGTGAAGAAATGGAGTTGTTATATGACCTGGAAGTGTTCCTAGTCACGTGGACAGAGAGGGCGAAACACTTCCAGGTCAAGGACTATAAAAGGACTATGGGAAATCCCAGACGTCGAGCTGAGCTGGGTGGAAGGGTGGCAACGCGTCTGGGAGAGGAGGATTGGTGATTATTGGTTATTGTATTGAAAAGTGATTTGTATGAATAGTGTGGAGTGGAGGGTGCTTTGTGCACATTATCGTAAAATAAATAATAATTGGATTTTTACCCGGTGTTTGGAGTGGTACCTGAGGGTTCAAGGGAGCTCTAGCACCCCCTACTGCTACACTGTCTAGTCTGAGAGTGCCCTTGACATAGTAAATTCATCATTAGATATGGGGGTCTTCCCAGAATGTTTTAAGACTGCTGTTGTTAAACTCCTGCTCAAGAAAGATAATCTTGACTCCTCTGCTTTTGAAAATTTTAGACCTATTTCTAACCTGCCTTTCTTAAGTAAAATCCTAGAGAAGGCAGCCATTAGATAGATAGATAGATAGATAGATAGATAGATAGATAGATAGATAGATAGATAGATAGATAGATAGATAGATAGATAGATAGATAGATAGATAGATACTTTACGCAGCTAAATGATCACTTGAATAAAAATGCTATTTCTTGATAAGTTTCAGTCGGTTTTAGAACAAATAACAGTACAGAAACTGCACTTGTTAAAGTAGTAAATGACTTGTGGTTAAATGCAGACAGAGGCCGTTCATTTGTTCTCATCCTCTTAGATCTGAGTGCTGCATTTGATACCAGTGATCACAATATTCTTAGAAATCACCTTAGTCAGTGGGTGGGCCTCTCTGGCCGTATCTTAAATTGGCTTGAGTCTTACTTAACAAGTAGAAAATTATTTGTTAGTTGTGGAAATTATACTTTGAAGACACAAGATATTCTATATGGTGTTCCACAAGGATCTATCCTGGGTCCGCTGCCCTTTTTGATCTACATGCTTCCATTAGGTCAGATTATTTCAAGGCATAATGTGAGCTAGCACAGCTATGCTGACGACACACAACCATATTTATCAATAGCGCCTGATGACCCTGACTCTCTTGTCTCACTGACACAATGTCTTACTTGTGTTCCTGAATGGATGAGTAGTAATTTTCTCAAACTAAATAAAGAGAAATCGGAAAACTTAGTGATTGGCAAAAATGGAAATAATGAGGGTATTAGAAATAAACCTCATCTATTAGGATTAAAAGTCAAGATGGAGGTAAAGAATTTAGGGGTAATTATTGACTCTGACCTGAATTTTAAATCACATATTAATCAGATTACTAGGACAGCAATTTTTTCACTTAAGAAATATCGCAAAAGTTAGACTTCTTATATCATTGCAAGATGCGGAGAAATTAGTTCATGCTTTTGTTTTCAGTTGGCTAGATTACTGTAACGCACTCCTCTCAGGGCTACCCAAAAAAGACATCAATCGATTGCAACTGCTACAATCTTAACTAGGAAAAGAAAAAATCCAAACACATCTCTCCAGTTTTGATGTCACTACATTGGTTACCTGTGTCATTTAGAACTGACTTTAAAATACTGCTAATGGTTTACAAAGCCTTAAATAATCTGCTCCATCCTATATTTCAGAATACTTCTCACCTTACACTCCAAATCATAACCTTAGATCTTCAAATGAGTGTCTGCTTATAATTCCAAGAGCTAAACTTAAAAGAATTGGTGAGACGGCCTTCTGCTGTTATGCACCTAAAATCTGGAATAGCTTACCAATAGAAATTTGGCAGGCTAATACAGTGGAGCACTTTAAAAAACGCTAGAAATACATTATTTTAACATGGCTTTCTCAAAGCTTCATTTTAGTTTAATCCTGATATTCTGTATATGCATTTCATTATTATTATCATTCATGGTGGCTCCGAAATTCGTACTAACCCCTACTTTCTCTGCTGTTCTTTTTCCGGTTTTCTGTGGTGGCAATCTGTGCCACCACCACCCGATCAAAGCACCGTGCTGTCCCTACATTGATGGATTGAAGGCCAAAGGTCCACATGACCTTCATCATCAACTTCTTCCACGTGAAGCCTGAATACCATGAGGACTGATTGAGGTCATTAATGTTAGGCAGAATGCGGATTTGTGGCCTCGGAACCCCTGCAGATTATTTTTTTCTCCAGCCGTCTGGAGTTTTTTTTTTGTTTTTTCTGTCCTCCCTGGCCATTGGAACCTTACTTTTATTCTATGTTAATTAGTATTGCCTAATTTTATTTTTTATATATTTTGTCTGTTTTCTTTTTCTTCATCCTGTAAAACACTTTGAGCTTCATCATTTGTATGAAAATGT
Source organism: Erpetoichthys calabaricus (assembly GCF_900747795.2). NCBI lineage: Eukaryota > Metazoa > Chordata > Cladistia > Polypteriformes > Polypteridae > Erpetoichthys > Erpetoichthys calabaricus. The sequence goes on from NC_041407.2 coordinate 69,651,248, forward strand.
GCTATATAAATAAATATTGTTGTTGTTGTTTTTGTTATTTGCGTCACTCCTCATTTTCTACATTTTGCACAAGCAAGAAATATCAACATACAGTATGGCACCTTCTTGACCAGTCTGAATCCTGCACTCACAGCCACATCAACAACTCCATCATCACTCACAAACTACTTGTCCTTCCTCAGAATCCACAATTTATGAAGCCTAAAGACTAAAAGTGCTTTTATTAAAACTATTGTCTCTGTATACATTTTTTACAGCCTTTAAATTCACAAGAAACTCATTAACAGCCTGTCATTAAAAATTCATATTATGGTAGGATGCCATTTTGAGGGCAACTGCAAGCAGGACATTTCAGATTAAAAGGTATTAACATGCAAAAGGCAGAGTAAAATATTTGTGTTTTCTGATTAAAAATAACATCAGATTGAAAGAATGTGGCATACTGAATAAGATGAGAAGAGCTGGCTACCTGGCCATGTTTCCACTTGTACTTTGCTGTGAGGCAGTAGTGCCTGTTGTGAATTCCTGGGGGGTATTTTTCGTACGTGGATTACTTGTTTAGCCGGATGTAATTGTGGATGATTTGGCCTGATTCTGGATCTGTCGGTTTTTCGAAACACTTGCTGAATGTGTTGTCATAGCAACACATCCTAATCCTCAAACCTGCTCGGAGCAGGTTTGTTCGGTGTAAACAAGGATTAGCTCACACACTTAATCAGTGTCCGTGCGTGGAATTCATTTAGTCACAACTTCGCCGTACATGAATGTGCGACCAATTGATATTTCACTTTAACCTGTTCCCGTGTTCTCTTGTGCTCACGTTTGATCTGGAATTATGACATATTAAATAATAATTAATCTGACACATAGGAAATGAAACGCTGCTTTCAGTAAGTACAATGCACACGCGTTTAATTTGTCGGCCACTTTTTGCCAGCCGTCTTTTCTGGTTTGGGCTGCTTTTGCAGTGTTACCCCCTGTGCATATTAAATCTTGAAATCCTTCGAGTAACTAACTAACTAACTAACTAACTAACTAACTAACTAACTAACTAACTAACTAACACCCACACCCACACACACAAGCACACAGCTTGTGTGAAAAAAAACGCGCCCGTTCTTTCGTCATTTTGTTACAGCCTATCAAAGACTTGCTGATCATGTTTTCTAGACTCAATATATATGGGCTTTTCACTCAGCACGGGTGCGCACATTCATCTCAGATGATTAGATCCAGCTAGACCAGGGGTAGGCAACGTCGGTCCTGGTGAGCCGCAGTATGTGCAGGTTTTTGTTCCAACCCAGTTCCTTAACGAGAACTCAATTATTGCTGATGAAGCACATATTGCTTAAGTGACATTTTGATGCTTCATTTTAGTGGTCTCGCTTGTTAAGGTTCTCCAACCTTAATTGCTTATTTCAATCTTAAACTGCTGCATTCAGTGTTTTAATTGCTCCTTATTAGCAATAAGATGTAAAAGACAAAGCAGCCAGCAGTTCTCCAGCTAGCTTTTTTCCAATTACATCTGTGTGTGTTCATCATGCACTGTTTGATTTAATAAAACACTTAATAGAAAAATGTGACAGACTGAAAATGATCTGTTTTAGGCTTCATATCATTTGGATGATATCCTTGGAAAGGAAAAAAATCTATGATATAAGAGCCTTACATTGCACAGACTAACAAGCCATAAAATTAAATAAGGTCTGAGATTGGCAATGATTGGTTTCTAATTAAGCAATTGGGTTGGAATGAAAACCTGTAGCCACTGCGGCTCACCAGGACTGACGTTGCCTACCCCTGAGCTAGACTAATCTACTACATGGCTGCGTTTGAAAAATTGACTTATCCAGGATGAGTTTCACCGCCATTAACTTATCCAAGATCAGGCATCTGATCTCAGATGATTTAAGCGACGTACGGAAAATACCCCCCTGGTCCCATTAAATCCAATTCAGGCTTTCATTTCTAAACAAGGACTAAAAAATCTGAACAGGCCTCAAAACACAAAATAGGCAAGGCCCTGAAACTCAAAATCAGGCTAAAGGAACAATTACATCCATGGCTCTTAGAAGAAAAACAATATTTCTTAAGTACAATACAGTTTAATGAACAAAATGGCAAAAAAAACCACATGTAGATTCAAGAATATGTGATCTATAAGAAAAGAGGCAACCCAAAAATACAAATAAAACAGAATATACAGTCCAATAATCAAAACCAACAGAGCAAGCAAAACAAATTGAGAAACCCAAAATATCCAAATGTGAATTTACAAAAAAACAAGGGAATCCACAATGAGATACCAGACAACACAAACAGGAGCCCCCCGCTCCTTTGGCTCAACTTACAAAACTCAGGAATGATAACTAAGAGAATAAATACAAGAGAATAATATACAGCTCTTAATCAAGGCAATAATAATTAAAGAATAATACAACACAAAAAGAAAAAAGCCAAAAGCATTCAACAATATGAAACACAAAATAATTAATATAAAATGACAACATAAACAAATAAAAAGAAAAGAACCCTAAGAAAGGGATTGGAGCCCTTGCAATGCTCATATAATCAAGTTCCCATGATGCCATGGTGTTGTGGTCAGGTTGGATGCCTGGAACACAGTGAAACCATCAGCTTAACTTAGGAAAAAATGTGAGAGCTTATCGACAATGAGAGAATCAGAAAACAGTTCAAAACACACTCACATTGTCATGGCCGACCCCTTTTACCCAGCCGGCAGCTACACCTCCAAGACCAGTGGCCTGGATAATTTACTGAGAAATAATCTAACTATCAAGCCGTACTTCTTACCAATTAAACCCCCCCCCCCCCCCCACAATCGACGGTGAAAAATATGAGCACACAAAAACAGGATGTAAAATTAAACAGATTATATGTATTAAGTGAAATGAAATAGAAAAATAGAAACATATAAATATAAATATCCCTCCACCCCAGCAATAACAAGACACCACCAAATATATATATATACAACAAAAACCCTCCCTTGTCCCTGTAACAAATAAACACACAACACGAACAACAACAATGAATGATAAACTGAAAATGAATGAGAACGTGAGTCCGGTAAATAAGAAACTGTCCTGAAAGCGGATGACTGAATTAGTGATATTACATTGTTTGATTCTCCCCAGAAAAAATGGAACAGCCTCACCGTGAATCCTCGTGTGTGTGGTGGATGATTAAGTCCTACCCCAGGGTCTCTCTTGGTGAGGTCCTTGAAGTAAATCCGGCAGATGGAAAAACAAACTGGATGGATAAGCGCAATATGGAAAACAGGTACAGGTTGCTCGTGGTCGTGATGGTGAAACAAAATCTCCTTCTCTCCTCTCCTCTTCCTTCTCCTCCTGCTGGCTTATATAGTCCTGTGACGGCTGGGATTGATTGATTGTAAACAGGTGTTTTCCAGGTTTGCGGCTGTGGTCTCCTTCCATCATCCGTCCCCGCATTAACTGATGCACATAAACAGTAAACGGGACAATGAAACGAGACGCACTCAGTACTGACATTTAAACACTATGTGGCCCCGCTACATTCCCCCCCCAACCTTGGACAAGGGAGGGCCGAAGTACGGCTTGACATTGGCCACATGGATTGTGTCTATCTTGGAGTCAGTGCCGATACCCCTTTGAAACTGGAAGTTGACTGGACCTGTTTGAGATATGATTTTGGCTGGACCTAACCATTTAGGCGCTAGCTTGGCGGAGAACCTTTTGCTGGCATCCGAGAGATGGTGAGCTCTAATCCAGACCAAATCACCCGGCTGAAAGTGCGCTTCCTTACGCCGGGCATTATATAACTTGGCATGTCTGGAGGTCGAACTCACCAACCTCTGTTGGATTCTCCGCCGTAATTCCTCCATTTTAAATAGGTTATTGTAACTGGTGGTTTCTGGATTAGGGGCTCTGGGAAGGAGTCGGTCAAGCGGGCCCTTTAGCTGTCTGCCCAGCGCAACCAAAGCAGGCGTCTCACCTGTGGCTTCATGCACAGCGGTGTTCAGGGCAAACCGGAGCTCGGGGAGCCATTTATCCCAATCCTGATGGCGTTCACCCACATAGGTGGCGATCATGTTCTTCAGGGTCCGGTTCACTCGCTCTGTCATGTTAGCCTGGGGATGGTAAGCTGTTGTCAGGTTTTTCTTCACTCCCCAGGCTGTATAAAGTTCATCTAATAGAGAGCTCGTGAACTGCGGACCCCGGTCTGAGACGATGTTCTTCGGCACCCCCCAGCGGGTGAAGATTTCGTTCTTCAGGGTGGAGCAGATCTTGTTAGTTTTTTGCATCCGTTAAGGCAAACAGCTCCACCCACTTTGAAAAATAATCAATCACCACCATCAGGACGGTCTTCCTCGAGCTGGTAACAGGAAATGGCCCCATCAGGTCGACTCCCAAAGTCTCCCCCGGTCCATCCGCGATTGTCGATTGTAGAAATCCTGCCGGTTTACCAGGTGGGTTTTTGAGCTGCTGGCAGGTGATGCACTTCTTCACGTGGTGGCAAACGTCTTTCCGGACAGACGGCCACCACGCAACCCCCAGGATCTTTAATAAAGTTTTTGTCCTTCCAAGGTGACCACCTAAAGGACTGTCATGATAGTAAGTTAGGAAGTCTGGGATGAGCTCTTCCGGGACCACTAGTTGGTGTTGCAGACCCCCAAGGGAGGATGGAGTGGTCCTGTACAGAACCCCCTGGAGGTCCACGAAGTGTACCCGGTCGGTACGCTGCTGCTCCAGTCCCTCCCTGATGCTCTGGCAGAATGGACTGGGGGCTTGTGTTTGAGCCAGGTCTTCAAGGCTTCTTGGCAGAGGGAGGATCATCTTCTTTGCCTCTGCCAAACACACCATCCCCGGTGGCTCTGACACCCTGGACAGAGCATCAGGCACAATATTGCCACAGCCCTTCCGATAGGTCACCTTGAAAGTGAAGTTCTGGAGGCGGAGTACCCACCTGGTTAGACGGGAGGAGGTCTTCGGGTGATTAAATACCCAGGTCAGAGCGTGATGGTCGGTGTACACTTCAAATTCAACCCCCTCCAGATAGTGTCTCCATTTTTCCACAGCCCACACGACAGCCAAACACTCTTTTTCAGCTGTCGAATAATTGAGCTCGGCGCCGTGCAAGGCTCGAGAGGCATAAGCGATGACGTGTTCAGCCTGGTGGATTTTCTGAGTGAGCACGGCGCCAAGCCCCAGGTTGCTGGCATCTGTTTGTACCTGGAAAGTGAGCTGTGGATCTGGCTGGGCCAGAACGGGCGGCTCTTGAAGGTGGCTCTTTAGTTGCTCGACCGCGTCCTGGCACTCTGTTGTCCACTCCCACGGGACATCTTTTTTTCTTAGGTTGTTCAAGGGAGCCGCTATATCAGCCATCCGGGGAATGAACTTGTGATACCACCCCACTAACCCAAGGAAACGTTGCAAAGATTTCAAATCCGTGGGCGTGGGGTAGTCTCAGATGGCTAAGGTCTTCTCGGGGTCTACAGCGACCCCCTCAGATGAAAGAATGTGCCCAAGGAAGCATATGTGGGGTTGAATGAAGGTACACTTCTTCGTGTTCAGCGTAAAGTGCGCTTGATGTAATCGTTGGAAGATGGTGTCGAGGTCCTGGAGATGTTGTTTAATAGAAGGGGAGTAAATAATGACTTCATCGATGTATACAAAGCAGATCTTGCCTATCAACCCCCTCAGGACTTGCTCCATGAGCCGCTGGAAAGTGGCCCCAGCATTTTTAAGCCCAAAAGGCATGACTTTGAACTGGAACAAGCCTTCAGGGGTGATGACTGCCGTCTTCTTCTTACTCCCCTCGTCCATCGGCACCTGCCAATAGCCACTGCGGAGGTCTAGTGTGCTGAAAACTGCAGCTCCATGCAGTGACTCTAGAATCTCATGAACCAGGGGCATGGGATATGCGTCCAGGCTCGTCTTCCCGTTAACCCCCCTGTAGTCCACGCAGAAACGATAGGTGTCATCCGTCTTCTTCACGAGGACCACAGGGGACGCCCAGGAGGAGGAAGATGGTTCGATTATTCCCTCGGCGAGCATTCGATCCAGGTGTTCTTTAATTATGCCCTTCTTTAGTGGAGAAACGCGGTAGGCTCGGTGCCTTATTGGAACTTCGTCCGAGGTGTGGATCACGTGGGTAACTCCACGGGCGACTCCTAATTTCTCAGTCCACACCTCGGCCCACTTCTTCAGCACCGGCCTTACCTCTTCGGGCTGTTCCTCCACAGGGGCTGCCGCCGAGGTGCTTGCGTCACTCCTCACTGCCGCGTAGAAGCCAATAAATTCCGAGCCCAGATCTTCTTTGGATTTATGAATGAAGTCGCATACCCCTTCCCCTGGCACCGTATACCCCCTGGGACTGAGATGGATGGTCATCCTCATGGTGGTTAAAGAGTCCAGCCCAAGGAGTAACGGGACGGACAGGTGCCGGTCATCCAGGACATACGTATCCATTTCCCAGGTGGTGGAGAGTACACTGTACCTCAAGGGGACTTTGCCCAGGGCCCTGTGTTCACTCCCATCTGCCAATACAAATCGGACAGACGGGGCAGATGTTAAGTTGTCTGTCGGTCGGCTAATCTTCTTCCACATGCTTGAGCGGATTAAGGTGTGATGGCTCCCTGTATCCACCACCGCATCCACCTGCCACCCCCGCAGCTTCACTGGGACGATCAGGAGGGACGTACTCGCTTGCATGATGGCGAGATCGGCTTCCGACCGGCAAGGTTTGGCTCGCTGGGGTTTTAGGGGCTGGGTTTCTCGTGTACTGGCTTGTACTTTATTCCAGTACGTTTTTGAGTTTCCCCAGTCCCGTTCCACTTGTGAGCCCACCTTCACCAGGTCTTCCACCGACCCCACAACCCCCCTGAGACCCCCAGCTAACCGCGGGTTACAGGCATTAAGGATGCGGCAGACCACCTCTTCTTCAGACATAGCCGGCCGCCACTTCAAACACAAAGCCCGATATTCATAGGCGAAGTCCCGGATGGATTGCGAAGGCAGTTGCACCATGGATCGCAGCTTGTCCTCCAGTTCAGATTCATAGTCTTCCGGAAGAAAAGCCACGAGGAAAGATCAACGAAAGGATCCCCAGTCTTTAATGTTCTTCTTGGCCGTCAGCCACCAGCTCCGCACCAGCCCTGAGAGGGATGCCCCTATCACCCCCATAAGCTCTTCTGGGGTTAAAGGGTTAATAGCCAGATACGCCTCCCCTTCTTCCACAAAGTTGAGGACATCATCGATGTTATAAGGGGCCCCCAACTTGGGAAAGGAAAGGCGCACCCCAGGAACAGAGGGCCGATTGATGTATTCACCCCCCCACGAGACCCGTACGGCGTTGAATGACAGGGTGACTGACGTAACGTCTGGAGACTCCTTCGGACCTCCCCCTGGAGAGTTTCTTGCCAGCGTTGATCCCGCCTCTGGAGGCACAACACGATTTCCCGCCCCAGCAGTTGAACTTGTTCATTGAGATATTCTTTTACTTCCTCCTGGGAGCTGCTGATGTGAGCCCGCAAGGCATCTTCGCTCCCGAGTGCACTTTCAGCAACCTTGCGGACTTTCTCATCCAGCCGGGTTAGTTGTTGTGCCAGATCTTCCCACGGAGGCGAGACATCCTCCAGGCATTCCTCCTCAGGTCCATGGTGATCTTCGAGGTACAGCGTCTGCAATGAATCCACCACCTCCTGCACCGCTGAACACGCTCTGACCGTGATGTGCCGCGCCCCGGCTACTCCATCATCACACCGCGGCGAAGCAATGGTGTCGTCCTGCTCAGCACGCACTATAGACATATTAATTGGGGAAAATGTTTAAAGGCAGACAGCGATAGATATTTATTTAGATTCCTCAGAGAGGGCACCACTTTATGTAACGGCCGACCCCTTTTACCCAGCCGGCAGCTACACCTCCAAGACCAGTGGCCTGGATAATTTACTGAGAGAATAATCTAACTATCAAGCCGTACTTCTTACCAATTGAACTTTTCCCCACAATCGACGGTGAAAAATATAAGCACACACAAACAGGATGTAAAATTAAACAGATTATATGTATTAAGTGAAATGAAATAGAAAAATAGAAACATATAAATATCCCTCCACCCCAGCAATAACAAGACACCACCAAATATATATATATATACACAACAAAAACCCTCCCTTGTCCCTGTAACAAATAAACACACAACACGAACAACAACAATGAATGATAAACTGAAAATGAATGAGAACGTGAGTCCGGTAAATAAGAAACTGTCCTGAAAGCGGATGACTGAATTAGTGATATTGCATTGTTTGATTCTCCCCGGAAAAAATGGAACAGCCTCACCGTGAATCCTCGTGTGTGTGGTGGATGATTAAGTCCTACCCCAGGGTCTCTCTTGGTGAGGTCCTTGAAGTAAATCCGGCAGATGGAAAAACAAACTGGATGGATAAGCACAATATGGAAAACAGGTACAGGTTGGTCGTGATGGTGAAACAAAATCTCCTTCTCTCCTCTCCTCTTCCTTCTCCTCCTGCTGGCTTATATAGTCCTGTGACGGTTGGGATTGATTGATTGTAAACAGGTGTTTTCCAGGTTTGCGGCTGTGGTCTCCTTCCACCATCCGTCCCCTTTTTCGGGGATGGCATTAACTGATGCACATAAACAGTAAACGGGACAATGAAACGAGATGCACTCAGTACTGACATTTAAACACTATGTGGCCCCGCTACAACATGACTGTAGGATCTCTGTATACTATTAATGTTGTTTTTAACGATCTCATCTGCACTCAATACCCCATAAATCTTACATTTGTTAAACTATATTTAGCCTTGTGTGATTCACTGATATAAATTCAATTATCTCAGAACAATGGCATTCAGTATGCTTGTATTTTTCCTTATTTTTAGACTTGCATCAGTTTCTGAATATCAGAGGTTTTCCCTTTTATTATTTTATTGTTCATGAAAATCAAAGCAAATTCTCTCCTGTTTTGATTATGAACATTCTTGTGATTCCAATGACTTAACATTCCCAGTTTGTACCAATTTAAATCCCACAGATCACATTATATTAAGCATTTGCTCTTATTTTTGACTTAATATTTGCCTTAATTTTGAAATATTCATAAAAATATGCAGGCTCTGTTTTACTAACTGGTGCTTATTTTAGACATTCTCCCTACCTGTAAACTACCTCACATAACACTCCATTTTCATCAATGTGTCTAGAACCACACTTTATAGTTATCTGCTATTCTGCCTTAAAAGTCCTCATTTCTAATCTCATCCTCCTACACTAGCATCTTAAACCTTCCCTTTAATGTTCAACATTGCTTTAAGATTAATATCCTGTGACTGCACTTTTGTGAATAAAACTCAGAAAATAATTACCTGTCACCAGTTACTTTGGCATTTTTGAAATATAATGCATTAATCTGTCCTGCCAGGTTACCTCTTCTCTGATATCTCATTTAGCATCAGAACTGCCACTTCAGCAGTCAAGTAAGAAGTTACAGGCAACACATTACAGATGGGACACTTCGTCCATAGTTTTTACTGCTTTGGTGTATATGTGAAGATAATAGAGAGTTGTCTCTATAGATGATTCCTTACTGGGGAGCTAAAGAAGGTTGGAATGGATACAAATGCAAAGAAACACTACCGTGACAGAAATTGAATCTGCTATCCAGTCGAACAAAAGAGTCACTGAATGACTACAGTTCTGAGTTAGAAAGCAATGTTATGGTGCTTTGCAGAGGCACATCTGTTTCTTCAAATTGACTTATTCTCAGGTCTAAATTTAAAGTAGCAGGTCCTAACTGGACAGATTGTCGAAGGGCTAAGTTTTTGACCTGTGAGTTGACGACAAATTTTATGTATCTGGAATTTAAAACCCTTCTATGATCTGAAATAAAAATAAGCCAATAAGCTTTACAGATATCTAGAGCAAATTAACAGTGGCCATAACCATTACATTTATTCACAGTATTTAGACTATTTTACAATAATATTGTTAAATGTACCCTATAATACTATATATATATATATATATATATATATATATATATATATATATATATATTCAAAGCATTCATAGTCTGAAACACAATCTGATTGTATGGGTGGTTACCTACCAGGTAACACATGTGGTTAGTCTGCAAGTCAGCAAACACCCACCACGCCCTTCTCAGTTGTGAGAAATAGATAGATAGATAGATAGATAGATAGATAGATAGATAGATAGATAGATAGATAGATAGATAGATAGATAGATAGATAGATAGATAGATAGATAGATAGATAGATAGATAGATAGATAGATAGATAGATAGATAGATAGATAGATAGATAGATAGATAGATAGATAGATAGATAGATAGATAGATAGATAGATAGATAGATAGATACTTTATGAATCCCAAGGGGAAATTCACATACTCCAGCAGCAGCATACTGATAAAAAAATATTAAATTAAAGAGTGATAACAATGCAGGTATAACAGACAATAACTTTGAATAATGTTAATGTTTACCCATCCGGGTGGAATTGAAGAGCCGCATAGTATGGGGGAGGAGCGATCTCCTCAGTCTGTCAGTGGAGCAGGATGGTGACAGCAGTCTGTCACTGAAGCTGCTCCTCTATCTGGAGATGATACTGTTTAGTGGATGCAGTGGATTCTCCATGATTGACAGGGGCCTGCTCAGTGCCCGTTGCTCTGCCACAGATGTCCAACTGTCCAGCTCCGTGTCTACAATAGAGCCTGTCTTCCTCACCAGTTTGTCCAGACGTGAGGCGTCCTTCTTCTTTATGCTGCCTCCCCAGCACACCACCGCGTAGCAGAGGGAGCTCGCCACAACCGTCTGATAGAACATCTGCAGCATCTTATTGCAGATGTTGAAGGAAGCCAGCCTTCTAAGGAAGTATAGTCAGCTCTGTCCTTTCTTACACAGAACATCAGTATTGGCAGTCCAGTCCAATTTATCATCCAGCTGCACTCCCAGGTATTTATAGGTCTGCACCTTCTGTACACAGTCACCTCTGATGATCACGGGGTCCATGAGGGGTCTGGGCCTCCTAAAATCCACCACCAGCTCTTTGGTTTTGCTGGTGTTCAGGTGTAGGTGGTTTGAGTCACACCATTTAACAAAGTCCTTGATTAGGTTCCTAAACTCCTCCTCCTGCCCACTCCTTATGCAGCCCACGATAGCAGTGTCGTCAGCGAACTTTTGCACGTGGCAGGACTCCGAGTTGTATTGGAAGTCCGATGTATATAGGCTGAACAGGACCGGAGAAAGTACAGTCCCTTGTGGCGCTCCTGTGTTGCTGACCACAGTGTCAGATGTGCAGTTCTTGAGAAGCATATACTGAGGTCTGTCTGTAAGACAGTTCACGATCCATGCTACCAGGTATGAATCTACTCCCATCTCTGTCAACTTGTCCCTAAGGAGCAGAAGTTGGATGGTGTTGAAGGCGCTAGAGAAGTCCAGAAACATAATTCTTACAGCACCACTGCCTCTGTCCAAGTGGGAGAGGGATCAGTGTAGCATGTAGATGATGGCATCCTCCACTCCCACCTTCTCCTGGTATGTAGAACTGCAGAGGGTCGAGGGCATGACGGACCTGTGGCCTCAGGTGGTGAAGCAGCAGCCGCTCCATGGTCTTCATCACATGCGACGTCAGAGCGACAGGCCGGACGTCATTCATCTCACTAGGATGTGATACCTTTGGGACTGGGGTGATGCTTTCCAAGATGTTTTCCAAAGCCTCGGGACTCTCCTCTGTTTCAGGCTCAGGTTGAAGATGCGCTGTAGAGGACTCCCCAGCTCCAACACACAGGCCTTCAGCAGTCGTGGTGATACTCCATCTGGACCCACTACTTTGCTGGCACAAAGTCTCCTCAGCTCTCTGCGTACCTGGGCTGCTGTAATTGTGGGTTGGGGTAAACTCTCTCCTATGCTAGTATCAGTAGAAGGATGGGTGGAGGGTGCAGTACTCCGAGGTGAGAGGTTAGGATGGTCAAACCTGTTAAAAAAGTTGTTCATCTGGTTTGCTCTCTCCACATCTCTCTCGATTCCACATCTCTCTCGATGGTGGCACCCCGCTTCGAGCTGCAGCCAGTGATGATCATCATCCCATCTCACACTTCCTTCATGCTGTTATTCTGCAACTTCTGCTCCAGCTTTCTCTTGTACTGCTCCTTCGCCGCCCTGAACTGGATTCGGAGTTCCTTCTGCACGCGCTTGAGCTCATGCTGATCACCGCCTTTAAAAGCCCTTTGTGGTTCAAAAGGCCCTTGATGTCACTTGTAATCCATGGCTTGTTGTTAGCATAGCAGCATACTGTTCTTACTGGAACTACAATGTCCATACAGAAGTTGATGTAGTGCAGTCAACAACCTCATCAATGTTCTCACTATGTGATCCCTGCAGGATATCCCAGTCCGTAGTTCCAAAGCAGTCTCTCAGAGCCTGCTCTGCCTCAGGGGACCACTTCCTGAATGAGCGTGTGGTTGTAGATAGCTCCCTCACTCTTGGTTTGTAGTAAGGCTGAAGCAGAACCAGATTATGATCTGCTTTCCCAAGCGCAGGCACCTGGGTGGCGCTGTATGCGTCTTTAATGTTTGCATACAGTAGATCAATAGTCCTATTTCCCCGGGTGTTACAATCCACATACTGGGAGAAGGCAGGTAATGTTTTGTCCAGCGTTACATGGTTGAAGTCTTCAGCAATTAGCACAAGTGCCTCGAGGTGTTGTGTTTGTAATTTAGCTACATCGGAATGGATGATGTCACCCGCTAGCTCCATGTCTGCCCAAGGAGGGATGTATACAATAACAACAATGACGTGTCCAAACTCTCTGGGCAAGTAATAGGGATGCAAACTTACGGCCAACAGTTGGATGTCCCTGCAGCAAGTGGAGATTTTAACATAAAAATGTCTAGAGTTGCACCATCTTTTATTGACATAGAGTGCAAGTCCTCCTCCTTTGTGCTTCCCGCAGGTATTTGCGTCTCTGTCCGCTCTAACTGTGCTAAACCCGGGTAGCTCCATGTTAGCATCTGGGATGTTAGTTGTTAGCCACATTTCTCTAAAACACAACAAACTGCATTCTCTGTAGGTCCTGACATTTTTCACCAGCGCAGCCAGTTCGTCGATTTTATTTGGTAGTGAGTTCACATTTCCCAGGAATCATAGATCATAGAATGTTACATAGTTTACTGTCAAATAATGCAACATGTGTTTCGCCCTTATTTGGGCTCATCAGGCATACACACTGCACTGCTCCCCTCACGGGGATCGAACCTCAGATGTCAGTGTCAGAGGTGAAGCCCCTTTATGTTACGCCTGCTGAGTGCCCGTCGCTCTGCCACAGATGTTAAACTGTCCAGCTCCATGCCAACAATAGAGCCTGCCTTCCTCACCAGTTTGTCCAGGTGTGAGGCGTCTTTCTTCTTAATGCTGCCTCCCCAGCACACCACCGCGTAGAAGAGGGCACTTGCCACAACTGTCTGATAGAACATCTGCAGCATCTTATTGCAGATGTTGAAGGATGCCAGCCTTCTAAGGAAGTATAGTCGGCTCTGTCCTTTCTTGCACAGAGCGTCAGTATTGGCAGTCCAGTCTAATTTATCATCCAGCTGTACTCCCAGATATTTATAGGTCTGCACCATCTGCACACAGTCACCTTTGATGATCACGGGGTCCATGAGGGGTCTGGGCCTCCTAAAATCCACCCCTAGCTCCTTGGTTTTGCTGGTGTTCAGTTGTAGGTGGTTTGAGTCACACCATTTAACAAAGTCATTGATTAGGTCCCTATACTCCTCCTCCAGCCCACTCCTGATGCAGCCCACGATAGCAGTGTCATCAGCGAACTTTTGCACGTGGCAGGACCCCGAGTTGTATTGGAAGTCCGATGTATATAGGCTGAACAGGACCGGAGAAAGTACAGTCCCCTGTGGCTCTCCTGTGTTGCTGACCACAATGTCAGATGTGCAGTTCCCAAGACGCACATACTGAGGTCTGTCTTTAAGATAGTCCACGATCCATGCCACCAGGTATGAATCAACTCCCATCTCTGTCAGCTTGTCCCTAAGGAGCAGAGGTTGGATTGTGTTGAAGGCGCTAGAGAAGTCTAGAAACATAATTCTTACAGCACCACTGCCTCTGTCTAAGTGGGAGAGGGATCGGTGTAACATATAGATGATGGCATCCTCCGCTCCCACCTTCTCCTGATATGCAAACTGCAGAGGGTCAAGGGCGTGTTGAACCTGTGGCCTAAGGTGGTGAAGCAGCAGCCTCTCCATGGTCTTCATCACATGTGATGTCAGAGCAACAGGCCGGACGTCATTCAGCTCACTAGGACGTGATACCTTTGGGACTGGGGTGATGCAAGATGTTTTCCAAAGCCTCGGGACTCTCCCCTGTTCCAGGCTCAGGTTGAAGATGCGCTGTAGAGAACCCCCAGCTCCGATGCACAGACCTTCAGCAGTCGTGGCGATACTCCATCTGGACCCGCTGCTTTGCTGGCACGAAGTCTCCTCAGACATCAGAATTGATGTCTTTGTAATATAGTTGTAGAATAGTCCAGGTAGCACATTATTGTAGAGGAAGTCAGTGAACTTAGACCTCTAGAGAGCAAATGCGTTCATTATGTTTGGTTTGAATAAGAACTCATCTAGCAGCATTTTGAACCCATTGTAAATTATAAATACTTGAATGTAAGGACACCGTTGAAAAGTGGATTGCCGTAATCTAATCAAAAATGATGATGATTACAATCGACGCATTCTTGTATTTCTGATATTTGATGAGATGAAATATTGAGATGAAATGTCTTTCTCACGTAAATATGGATATGATTTAAAAATATTGACCTGAGATCTTCTTGTCCTAGATTTTGCTTGTCTCCATCATATGAATAAAGCAAATTTTAATTTCATTTGTTGGCTGTGGAGATGAATCAGCAGCTAGGAAGGTAACATGGAAGAGTAGCACTTTACCATATAATTAAGTTTCAACTTTAATTAAAAGAAGACAGAATTGCCTCTTTTGCAGTTTGCAGTACATTATCTAGACTGTCAGTGTTCATAGCAAAAACTTTAATAACTGCAGTGATGGCATAACTAGAATGTATTAGTATAAGTATACAAGCTTGAATTTTATTTTTTTTTACATCTAGAAGTACAGGGTGATTATTATGCAGCCCAAGTTCTTCTCACTGTGCTGTAATTCCCTGATGGACCGGGCATTCCAATGCCTGCCCCTTAAACTTTTCAGACAGGTAAAAACTGCCTCTTCCAACAAATCTCTTTAGAATTCTATTCACGAATGAAAGACAAGCTCTGGGCCGAGTGAGTGAGAAAACCAAAGCCCAGAGTGCCAAGTCTTTTCAACTATTCCCAGTTCTCCTGAAGTGGTTTATCTTGTCTCCATTTTATATACTGTATTTACAGTTCCAGTTTAAAGAAAGTGTCTCAGGCTAGCAACTATAGAGTTTTTTCTGGGATGTTTGCTGCAGAACATTGCATTTATCAGCTCGAGCATGGCAAACATTTTTGAAGCTTTATTTTATTTCAGCAGGTTTCACTCCCTCTGCCCAAAGAAATCTTATGGTGCGTTGTTCAATATCGGTGCAATCCTGCAGCATGAGTGTCTGTGTTCCTTTGACCTTGGCTTCATCTAGACTAACAGCAGAGTGCTGGGCCGTGTGTGTGTTCAAACTACCCATAAGCCATCATGAACATATTGTACTGCATCATGTTCTACCCGGTATGGTTATCGTGTCATTTTCAAATTTGTTTTTACATTGTGATTTACCCTTGTATGCATGTTTAAAAATTTTGGTTTGTTAATGGCACTTTATAGAGCTTTATAGTGTTGTGTGGTTCCATGTAGATCGATTGTTTGGCAAAGCACCATTTCATTCTAGGAAGGGTTTTTTACTCATGAAGTTGGTTTTTTGTGCTTTGAAAAAAAACTCTTAATATTTGAAAAAAACAAACAAAAAAACTGAAATCTTAAATATATGGTAGGCTACCTAGTGGGACACTAACAGACTAAGAAAACCTGAGCTTAGCCTGTGTCAATGTATGCAAGAATAGACTTTTTAAAACCATCCATCCATCCATCCATTGTCTCCCGCTTATCCGAGGTCGGGTCGCGGGGGCAGCAGCTTGAGCAGAGATGCCCAGACTTCCCTCTCCCCGGCCACTTCTTCTAGCTCTTCCGGGAGAATCCCAAGGCGTTCCCAGGCCAGTCGAGAGACATAGTCCCTCCAGCGTGTCCTGGGTCTTCCCCGGGGCCTCCTCCCGGTTGGACGTGCCTGGAACACCTCACCAGGGAGGCGTCCAGGAGGCATCCTGATCAGATGCCCAAGCCACCTCATCTGACTCCTCTCGATGCGGAGGAGCAGCGGCTCTACTCTGAGCCCCTCCCGGATGACTGAGCTTCTCACCCTATCTTTAAGGGAAAGCCCAGACACCCTGCGGAGGAAACTCATTTCAGCCGCTTGTATTCGCGATCTCGTTCTTTCGGTCACTACCCATAGCTCATGACCATAGGTGAGGGTAGGAACATAGATCGACTGGTAAATTGAGAGCTTCGCCTTGCGGCTCAGCTCCTTTTTCACCACAACAGACCGATGCAACGCCCGCATTACTGCGGATGCCGCACCGACCCGCCTGTCGATCTCACGCTCCATTCTTCCCTCACTCGTGAACAAGACCCCGAGATACTTGAACTCCTCCACTTGGGGCAGGATCTCGCTACCAACCCTGAGAGGGCACTCCACCCTTTTCCGGTTGAGGACCATGGTCTCGGATTTGGAGGTGCTGATTCTCATCCCAGCCGCTTCACACTCGGCTGCGAACCGATCCAAAGAGAGCTGAAGATCACGGCCTGATGAAGCAAACAGGACAACATCATCTGCAAAAAGCAGTGACCCAATCCTGAGCCCACCAAACCGGACCCCCTCAACACCCTGGCTGCGCCTAGAAATTCTGTCCATAAAAGTTATGAACAGAATCGGTGACAAAGGGCAGCCCTGGCGGAGTCCAACTCTCACTGGAAACGGGTTCGACTTACTGCCGGCAATGCGGACCAAGCTCTGGCACTGATCGTACAGGGACTGAACAGCCCTTATCAGGGGGGCCGGTACCCCATACTCTCGGAGTACCCCCCACAGGATTCCCCGAGGGACACGGTCGAATGCCTTTTCTAAGTCCACAAAACACATGTAGACTGGTTGGGCAAACTCCCATGCACCCTCCAGGACCCTGCTAAGGGTATAGAGCTGGTCCACTGTTCCGCAACCAGGACGAAAACCACACTGTTCCTCCTGAATCCGAGGCTCGACTATCCGACGGACCCTCCTCTCCAGGACCCCTGAATAGACTTTTCCAGGGAGGCTGAGGAGTGTGATCCCTCTGTAGTTGGAACACACCCTCCGATCCCCCTTCTTAAAGAGGGGGACCACCACCCCGGTCTGCCAATCCAGAGGCACTATCCCTGATGTCCATGCGATGTTGCAGAGGCGTGTCCGCCAAGACAGTCCTACAACATCCAGAGCCTTGAGGAACTCTGGGCGTATCTCATCCACCCCCGGGGCCCTGCCACCAAGGAGTTTTTTGACCACCTCGGTGACCTCAGTCCCAGAGATGGGGGAGCCCACCTCTGAGTCCCCAGGCTCTGCTTCCTCATTGGAAGGCATGTTAATGGGATTGAGGAGGTCTTCGAAGTATTCCCCCCACCGACCCACAACGTCCCGAGTCGAGGTCAGCAGCGCACCATCCCCACCATATACAGTGTTGACACTGCACTGCTTCCCCTTCCTGAGACGCCGGATGGTGGACCAGAATCTCCTCGAAGCCGTCCGAAAGTCATTCTCCATGGCCTCCCCAAACTCCTCCCACGCCCGAGTTTTTGCCTCAGCAACCACCAAAGCTGCATTCCGCTTGGCCTGCCGGTACCTATCAGCTGCCTCCGGGGTCCCACAGGACAAAAGGGTCCTGTAGGACTCCTTCTTCAGCTTGACGGCATCCTTCACCGCCGGTGTCCACCAGCGGGTTCGGGGATTGCCGCCACGACAGGCACCGACCACCTTACGGCCACAGCTCCGGTCAGCTGCCTCAACAATAGAGGCACGGAACATGGCCCATTCGGACTCAATGTCCCCCACCTCCCTCGGGATGTGGTCGAAGTTCTGCCGGAGGTGGGAGTTGAAGCTACTTCTGACAGGGGGCTCTGCCAGACGTTCCCAGCAGACCCTCACAACACGTTTGGGCCTACCACGCCTGACCGGCATCCTCCCCCACCATCGAAGCCAACTCACCACCAGGTGGTGATCAGTTGACAGCTCCGCCCCTCTCTTCACCCGAGTGTCCAAGACATGTGGCCGCAAGTCCGACGACACGACCACAAAGTCGATCATCGAACTGAGGCCTAGGGTGTCCTGGTGCCAAGTGCACATATGAACACCCCTATGCTTGAACATGGTGTTCGTTATGGACAATCCGTGACGAGCACAGAAGTCCAATAACAAAACACCGCTCGGGTTCAGATCAGGGGGGCCATTCCTCCCAATCACGCCCTTCCAGGTCTCACTGTCATTGCCCACGTGAGCATTGAAGTCTCCCAGCAGAACGAGGGAGTCCCCAGAAGGTATGCCCTCTAGCACCCCCTCCAGGGACTCCAAAAAGGGTGGGTACTCCGAACTGCTGTTTGGTGCATACGCACAAACAACAGTTAGGACCCGTCCCCCCACCCGAAGGCGAAGGGAGGCTACCCTCTCGTCCACCGGGGTAAACCCCAATGTACAGGCTCCAAGTTGGGGGGCAATAAGTATACCCACACCTGCTCGGCGCCTCTCACTGGGGGCAACTCCAGAGTGGTAGAGAGTCCAGCCCCTCTCAAGGAGATTGGTTCCAGAGTCCAAGCTGTGCGTCGAGGTGAGCCCGACTATATCTAGCCGGAACCTCTCAACTTCGCGCACTAGCTCAGGCTCCTTCCCCTTCAGAGAGGTGACATTCCACGTCCCAAGAGCCAGTTTCTGTAGCCGAGGATCGGACCGCCAAGGTCCCCGCCTTCGGCCACCACCCAACTCACACTGCACCCGACCTCCTTGGCCCCTCCCATAGGTGGTGAGCCCATGGGAAGGGGGACCCACGTTGCCTCTTCGGGCTGTGCCCGGCCGAGCCCCATGGGTGCAGGCCCGGCCACCAGGCGCTCGCCATCAAGCCCCACCTCCAGGCCTGGCTCCAGAGTGGGGCCCCGGTGACCCGCGTCCGGGCAAGGGAAAACGCCGTCCAAAATGGTTTTTCTTCATAGGAGGTTTGTTTAACCGCTCTTTGTCTCATCCCTCACCTAGGACCAGTTTGCCTTGGGTGGCCCTACCAGGGGCATAAAGCCCCGGACAACAGAGCTCCTAGGATCATTGGGACACGCAAACCCCTCCACCACGATAAGGTGACGGTTAAAGGAGGGGCTTTTTAAAAACCATGAGCCACAAATCTCATGTGAGCTAGAAAAGGTTATTTACTGTATGGAGCTTGTTTTGGATCTAAATAAATAAAGGTTCTTTCCAAAATCTTCATGTAGATGGATCTTTTGGAAGCCAACAATGGTTCCCTAATGGCATTGCTCTGAAGAATAATTCTGGCACAAATATTTTTAAGAGTGCATATGCAAAATGTATGAATTATTAAATGATATAGTTGTAATGCAACAAGGGACTTTACATATGCACCAGCGTCTAATCCTTAAAATTAATTAAGTCAATTAATTAATTGATTCACTTAAATGGGTAAATTTAAAGAATCACATCTGTAAATTGAATCAAAATGCCCATCATTAGTTTCCATAGTTTTAATACATTATATGAAGCAGGTGTTCTGAAAATATGACTATTATTTTAAAAAGTTCTGTTTGTGTGAATAATGTGTTCTATTAGGCTGCTTTACAAAGTTATGTATGTGCTGCTGAACTTACTAGAGGTAATCCAATAAAGAAAGAGGACCTTCTTTGCACCCGTTATTGTCGACTGTGTTATTGAACATAGATATTGCAATCGTATCGTTCTCTTTAGATATTTGAAGGTATTCAGGGCTTGATGTAAATCACATTGTGCCTCTGAGTATTTGGTTTCTCTTTTAGGCTATAACCTGGTACTCAGTTTCTATTGGTTTCTTCCTTGAATTATGACAGAAGACACACAAGCAAATTATGTTCTAAATCTGCATTTTTGGTGCTCTTCTCTGTATCCCGAGGGCAGTCAGTGCAAGGAGAAGGAGCTAACTGTGGCATAGCATTTGGAGACCTAAGGGTCTGGTTTTGATTACTTCTCTACTCCATTGCTTTCTGAGAATTTAGACATGCAAACACTACACACTTTGATGACGCAGCCTAACATAGATAGATAGATAGATATAGCTATTATGCATGATGGTGGGGACAGTGGTTTACACTTTTGCCTCACTGATCCCACATCTTGAGCTTGATTCCTGTTCCGGGCTGTTGTCTTTGTGCTGTTTATTTAGTTCATTTTGTGTCTGCATTGGGTTATCTTCATGTACTCATACTTTCCTCCCACATCCTTAAAGATATGCTGGTTAGATTAACTGGCAATGCCAAAATGGTTCTGTTTGAAAGCGGTGATGCAATGGCACCCTGCTCAGGGATGTTTTGTAATTTACACTCAGTGTTGCCAGCTCAACTGGTCAGCAGAATGGTATTATGCATTGTCTTTTTTTTGTCATTTATTTGTTTTTGCTGAAACAAAAAGATTATTGAGTGACACATTCTGTAATACCAGAAATCGCATAGTTTACAACTTTTTCATTAATTTTAGTTCTTTTTGCCTTGACCTTCATCTTAGAATGGCTATGGCTCTTCAGGAAGTTTACATGATGTCATCTGACATTGCTTCTAACCGACATCACACACAATTCATAACCATTCACTTGCAGAAAGGTCAGTCAAACGCATCGGTAATCACACATCAGCAGAAATAGGAAAACATAAAGCTTTCTTCTCCAAGTTAAAATTTTCAAATGTCATCTTGCTTATTTAGAGAAACAGAGAATGACATTTAAAAGCAGAAAATCAACTAAAAAAGTCTGTTTATACATAAATAACCTTACATGTCCCCCTTGTCCAAGAAAGTGAAGGTAAGGCACCTACAACATCTAACCATATTCTGGATTCAACTGTTTGTTAAATCTGTAAACCGTGAGACACCAGGAAAAACAATTCTTAAAGTCCATTCAATCACTGTTTGTGGCATACGGAGCTGTACTTTCTGTATAGATTTTTAAGGAGCTGACAAACTAAATCCAAGGAGAAAGGTTATTACTATATGGGATACAAAAACAGACAAGGTATTTTTAAAATTTATAAAAGAGTGCTTCACTTTAGAACACAATTTTATTTGGCAAATTAATGTCTACCGCAATTGTAAAGAAATAATTTTGACTTGAAAAATGCTGAACTTATCCTTTAAGAAACGCATGGATCTCACAGTCTTGAACATCATTGAAAATCTAAGGGTACATCTTAAGTGTGCTGTGCACACAAGAGAGCCCAAAAACATCTCACAGCCGGAAGTGATCAGCAAGGAAGATTAGGGAAATCATTTCCAAAGTAAGAATTCAAAGACTCGTAGTTGGCTCCAAAAACGTTTGCAAGTTGTGAAGAAGGTGTTACTAAATATTGACAGTCTAGGGTGCCCAAACGTTTGCAAATGCCACATTTATTCCTTTTTCCCTTTTGTATTTAGTTCTCAAAAATTTTAACTATATTAACATTTTCATAAAATGCTGTTGTTTTAATTTGCTAAGTTTGGTGTCAAAGTTGTATTTAGTATTTATTACTTGTAAATGTGTAATTTGGCAAGGAGATTCAAAACCTTTCCATGGAATTGTATATGCTTGAAATATCTCATTGATAGCGGTCTTTTATTAATTGAATTTAATCCATGATTCTTGTGGAATATAATGCTGACTGGACTTGTTCCAGTCCCGTGCAATTCTGAATTGGACTAAGCAGCTTAGGAAATGGTTAGATGAATGGATATTGTGAGCAGGGGGGCTGATCGCACCCCTAGAGGATATGGACGCCCCTCTAAAAAACGCTGAAAGACTACCTTCACATTGCTCCCTTACTTGCTGGACTTACTTGCGGCTGTTCTGTCGCACGATATACTTCCCGCGCAGTATTTCGTATACTTAAAAGCATGAACAGCACCTATCGTTTTTTGGATTGTTTGCTTTTCTCTCTCTCTCTCCCAGACATTCTCTGCTCCTGACGTGCACTCCTTTGGAGAGGAAGATATGTTTGCATTCTTTTAATTGTGAGACGGAACTGTCATCTCCGTCTTGTCAAGGAGCACGTTTAAACTTTTGAAAGGGACAAATGTTTGTTTGTAGTGTTTGAATAAAGTTCCTGTTTCTACAACCTTCTGTGTTTCTGTGCAAATCTGTGACCCAAGCGTGACAATATATTGTTTACAATATATTGCAGCCCCCATTTAAAAAATGGATGCTGGTGTTTTGCCACAGTTACAGCAAAAGTGATCCAGAAACCAAAATAATTTGCTGTATCAGAGACATTTCTTGGTGATTTTTGCTTTACTATTTTTTTAGCCATCAAGACAACATAGATAGATAGATAGATAGATAGATAGATAGATAGATAGATAGATAGATAGATAGATAGATAGATAGATAGATAGATAGATAGATAGATAGATAGATAGATAGATAGATAGATAGATAGAGCCACATTTATAGAGTTCAGAAAAGCAGTATAAGAGCTAGTTCAAAATTTGAATTTTTTTTTCTCATTTAAGCTCAGAGAGTAGTCTTCTCCTGCAGGAGTCAGAGCAGAATGAGACATTTGATCGAGAAAGAGGATAAATCTGGCACTCAGAAGGTTTCCGGGTCATTTTAGATGATTTATTTTAACTAAATAAACGAGGCATGTAGTTTTCCTTTTATATAAGCCCCTTCTGACTCTCACTACTTAAAAGGTCTGGACCCCGTGACACACACACATATTTTTGTTGTTCAACAGCAATATACTGTAAATCAAAGAGCAGTTTTTTTTTTCAGTCTTAGTACAAATGCTGGATTCTTCGACTTATAAGATTATAAGTTAAAGATATGGAATTGCACTGATATCTCATTGAAGATGTGGCTTCCTGCATCTTGTTGTCTTTACTTAGTAATTTAGACAGTGTCAAATTTAATTCATAAAGAGGTATTGAAAGCATCAAGCTTTTCTATCTAAACACGTCTTTGTCAAAGAGCAAAGTAAAGGGTACCTTTATAAAGTATCTGACATTTACAAATGTCATATTGTGCTGTTTCTTAAACTTGGATTCGATCTGTTTCTATATAAGCTTACTTTAGATCCAAGATGCCCTCATTTCTTCTACAGCTGCCAGATTAAAAAGTATAATCATACTTTATTTTTTATTATTCAGTTAAATTTCAGAAATAGCTGATACAATGTGTAACAGGAGAACATCCCAGAGATGGCTTTTCAGCCTAGAGTGATGCCAGAATAACAAAATGAAAAAGAGTGAAATGATTATTTAAAGAAAAACAAACAAGAGGAGATGATCTCGAGAAAAGCACAAGATAGAAAATGAACTCATAAAACAAAGAAAACCTGCTGCCCTAATGGACCCTACAGGTTTTTATGCCAGACTGTTGGGTGGGGTGGTATTATAATTTGATTCTCAATTTTAATTTTCTATACAGTTCCTGGGGATTTAAAAAATGTACACATTGGTATGGGGGCTCCCAATGGACTCCAATGGCCACATTTGTTTTTTGCTTCAATGCATCTTTACTTATGTTAGCTTTTTTATGTGCTCTTTCATGGAACCATCTTGTTTTTCTATGTTGAACTCTAGCATTATTATTGTTTGTTAAAAGGCTCTCTTTTGGATCTAACTAAAGTTTTTATCTTACGCCTAAGCTTTGTTTATGTGTACATTTGGTTCAGTCATGATCCTATCACTCCATTTCTTGATCACAATTATTGTTTCTTGTTTTAGTCCTAGTTTATTAGATACTATGACTTTTGGTTACAACCTTGGCTTGATTTTTCTGTTATTCGTTCTGTCTCTTGACTCTAAATCCTCATGAGGAACTTATCAAAAGCTTTATGAACATCAAGATAATTAATATCATATGTCTCTATTTGATCATATGCTTCCTCATGGAATTCCAGCATATTAGTGGAACATAATCTCTTTGGTCTAAATCCATGCTATTTGCTAACACACATGTTCTTGACATGTAGTGCCTAATTTTTTCCTTAACAATTGCTTCCAATAATTTATCCATGAAGCATGTTAAGCTTTTTGACCCGAAGTTACTTTTATCTGCCACATCACCTTCTTTATATAACAGTTTCCAATTTTTAGAAATTTGTTTTAACTGTGGAGTGATTGTTGAAAAAGCATGCCATTATTTATGTCCTCATGAACCTTCTTAAGCACTTTATGGTAAATATTATCTTCTCCTGGATATTTAATTTTAGCCTTACTAGTTTTTAAGAAAGAACATTTAGATTAGTATTAAATAATTCTTATTAAAAGGAAATGGAGGTTTGAGTGCATTGTTTGGTCTCTTTTCATTTTTTGTTTTCTCTATATGGATTTTGTTTTTGCTTTATTTCACTGTTTAGGTGATACTTTGTTTAAGGTATTGATGTTAATTGTAGTGCTCATCTTGTCATTAAATAGGTCTTGTAAGGTTTCTAAACTCTTTTGGGAATCCCCCCAACAGGACGACACACCAGAGAGCATCCCAAAGCGCGATTGCTGCGTCTGTGGAAGACAGCTTCTCTATTGCTGGGGCAACCACAGGCTCCCAGCGCTGCATCGGCTCGCTGTGAAAGCAAATCTGAGCAAACCGCGGTCGCGCTATAAGTGCCGTTGTCGATGGGTGATGCAAGGAACATTATAAATGCAGGAAATAGTATTACTTGGCCACGACCCTGCCTGATTGCTGTGTCTGTGTAAAACAGAGTGGTAGATCCCACTACAATAAATAACCGTGCTGTTCCTGTTTCAAGCTGAATAAAGCTGGTTTTGCTAAAGTACTGAGACTCAGCTTTGTGTTTTTGGATGCAAGACAGGGACTCACACGTCACAGTCTACTAAATAAATAGCATAGCATAATACTCCCAAAACCATTTAATACAATCAAGGGCCATAAGGTATATCAACATCGGAAACAAGGCAGGAACCAGCCATTTTAATCAGAGCTACCGATTTCCACTTGACAGATAGTCTCTTTGCTGTATCTGCTGTTGCGCCTTCAGCTGGTTATTCCTCTGGTTAACATTTATTGTTTTAGAAAGAGTCAGAGTTAACGACCTCTGCATTTTCCTTGTATGTGATTTCTGTCTAGCACTTAGGTCCGTGACTTCTGCTGCTCCCATACTACATCAGAGATCAAGCTGACTTAAAGGAAAAAACGTTGTGATCAAGACAATGTCATTATTAGTAAATCTGATATTTCATTCTGTATTTTTAATCTGTATTGTTGTCATATTTACGGCTAAAGTGAAATAAGTATACTTAATAAATTATTAAACATGACATACTGCCCAAAAAGATTTGCAATCTGTTTCATTAATGACAGGTAGTATACTAAAGTTGTTCATATCATCTTTATACACAAATAAATGTATATTAAATTAGCTTAAATTAAGCATGGCGGCGCGCATGGTTGCAGCGGCTCACGGCTCTCCTTTTCGGTGCTCTTTTTTGTTGTTTTTGTACTTTTTTCTTGCTTGTTTGTGCACTATCGGTTCGGCGAACATCCGCTACACCCGTCAAAACCTTATAGGCATCGGTGTCCAGTGCCAGACATCTGTTTCGAGTGTTTTTTATCACACACACAACATCCCAGACAACATAGCGAGACCAGCGGGCTCTCCGTGGATTGTTGCATTCTAGGAGATGGTGCAGACGGAGGAGGGAAAGGAAGCAGAAGCGGGGCCGTAGATCCGGCGTTATGCTAAGGCTAAAGAAACAACCACACAAGCCACCTCTACCGAGCCTGTATCTCACCAATGCCAGATCTCTGGTGCATAAAACGGATGACTTGGAATTACAACTCGCTGGAAATCGCTATGTTCGTGACTGCTGTGTTTTGATTATCACTGAAACCTGGCTTCACCCGGGGATACCCGATGCTAGCATGCAGCTAACAGGTTGCACTCTGCTCCACTGGGACAGGACAAAGGAATCCGGTAAGAGCAGGGGAGGGGGGCTTTGTATTTACGTGCATGAGAACTGGTGCAACAACAGGACAATTATAGACAAACACTGTTCCTCTGCCCTCGAGTACATGTCTGTAAGATGCTGGCCATTTTTTCTACCGAGAGAGCTAACAGTAGTGATTGTCATGGCTGTGTACATTCCACCCGATGCCAATGTAAACACAGCGCTCACTCTCTTGCTGAATACCATTAATGAACAGCAGCAAGCCCACCCTGACGGTGCTCATATAATTGCAGGAGACTTTAACAAGGCCAACTTGAAGATTGTACTCCCGAAATTTTATCAACATGTTACGTGTTCTACTAGAGGGGAGAACACTCTGGACCATGTTTACTCCAACATCAAGCACGCGTACAGAGCTATACCCCTCCCCGAACTCGGACAGTCCGACCATCTTTCTCTCTTGCTCTCCCCAGCCTACATCCCACTCTGACACAGTGCCAGGCCCACCATAAAGACTATTACAACCTGGCCTGAAAATGCACTCTCCAAACTACAGGACTGCTTTGAACAGACAGACTGGGACATATTTGGACACTAAGAGCTGGAAACATTCACAGGAATGGTACTGGACTATATCAGGTTCTGCATCGGAAATGTGACTGTGGACGAAAACATTTGGGTTTTCCCAAACCAGAAATCCTGGATTACCAGCCAGGTTCGTACACTCCTCAGAGTCCGCAATGCTGCCTTCAGGTCAGGTGACAGAGCTCTGTACAGGGCTGCCTGAGCCGCTCTGAAAAGTGGAATTAAAAAAGCCAAGACGGACCATAAGAGGAGCATAGAGTCCCACCTGTCCAGCCGCAATACATGAGAGGTGTAGCAGGGAAAACAAAACATCACAAACTACAGAGGCTGTGATGCAACAACAGGAGATCTGAGTGCTCAGCTAGCAGAGGAGCTAAACTGCTTCTTGGCTTGCTTTGAATCATCACAGCAGCAGCACTCACCTGCTCCAGCCCTGTTCCCACCCTCACCGGGTTCCTGCACTACTCCACTCACTGTAAAGGGGCACAATGTCAGACGGGTGCTCCTGGCAGTGAACCCCAAGAAGGCTGCCGGCCCAGATGGAGTGCCTGGTAGGGTGCTCAGAGTGTGTGCCCCCCAGCTCACCTTTATCTTCACCAAAATCTTCAACCTCTCCCTAGCCCAGGTGGTCATTCCGTCCTGACTAAAATCAGCCACAATCATTCCAGTGCCAAAGAAGTCTCCCATCACCAGCCTAAATGATTATTGTCCTGTGGCTCTCACTCCAGTAATCATGAAGTGCTTCGAGAGACTGGTTCTCCAGCACATCAAGGACTATCTCCCCCAAGACTTTGATCCCCACCAATTCGCATATCGCGCGAACAGATCCACAGAAGATGCCATCGCCGTAGCTCTCCACTCTTTGTGGATTACAGCTCAGCTTTTAATACAATCATTCCTGACATTCTCATCACCAAACTGGTCACTCTTGGCCTTCCCCCTCTCACACGTGTCTGGATAAAAGACTTTCTTACCAATCAGCTCCAGACTGTGAGACTCGGCCCCCACCACTCCTCCATTCGCACACTGAACCCCACAAGGCTGTGTGCTGAGCCCCCTTCTGTACTGTCTCTACACCCACGACTGCAATCCGGCCCACAACAACAACCTCATCGTCAAGTTTGCTGATGACACCACAGTGGTTGGACTCATCTCAAAGGGAGACGAGGCAGCTTACAGAGAGGAGGTTCTGAAGTTGGCAGCCTGGTGTTCAAAGAACAATCTGGCTCTGAACACCAGGAAAACCAAGGAGATATTGTCGACTTCACGAGGCACAGCACTGTCTTAGCCCCACTTTAAATCAACGGCGAGTGTGTGGAGAGGGTCCATACCTTACGGTTTCTTGGCGTCCTTATCTCTGCTGACATCTCCTGGACAGACAACATCACAGCAGTCATCAAGAAGGCTCAGCAGCAGTTACACTTCCTGAGGGTCCTCAGAAAGCACAACCTGGACTCCAACTTGCTACTGACTTTCTACCGCTCGTCCATCGAGAGCCTGCTGATTAACTATATCACGGTATGGTACAGCAGCTGCACCATGGCAGACAGGAAGAGGCTTCAGCGAGTAGTAAAGGCAGCACAGAAGATCATCGGCTGCCCTCTCCCATCCCTGATGGACATTTACACCTCCCGCTGCCTCAGCAGAACAAAAAACATCATCAAGGACAGTTCCCACCCTGCCTCTGATCTGTTTGACCTGTAGCCTTCAGGGAGGTGCTACAGGTGCATCACAGCAAGGACAAACAGACTCAAGAACAGTTTTTTCCCAAAAGCCATAACCATTCTAAACTCACACATGCACTGACTACACAGTCTAACCCCCCAACCCCTGGACTTCCTTCTGTCCATTAACTGTGCAATATCCAATATCTAAATGGTACTGATAATAACTATGCAATTTCTGTATACTGTACAATATCATTACTCTCAGGGTCCAACATCCACTACTCACCGCACATGATCATCATTATTGTGCAATATTTCAATTATGTGCAATAACCCAATAGTGCAATTTTTATTTATTCTTTTCAGTATTTAAATAATGTGCAATAACCCAATAGTGCAATAGTTATTATTCTTTCCATTTGTATATAGTGTCGCAGAACTTTTTTGCAGCTTCTTTGCAACTTTTCGCAACTTTTTGCACCATTTGTTTATTTGTTTATTTACTTGTTGTGTTCTACATATATGTCTGCACTGAAGGAGCTGCTTTTAATCTCATTGTACATGTGTATAGTGACAATAAAACGCATTTTATTCTAAATGTGTTTGTCACCTGCCCTAGGAGTGAATCAGACCTCATTAGTAAACACTGACTGAATGGCAATCATTAGGAGTCTGAGCTGCTTAAACCAAACACCAAAACAGATGCATTTGAAGACGGTTACTTGTAATTTGATGCTATGAATCATTGGCAAACAGCCCAAGATTTACCTGGAAACCTATGGATGAAGCAACACTGCTTTTCAATCTTTTCAGTTAAGATTGATACAAAGAACTGCAGTGTACAGAACTGATTGAATTCAAATCATTTTGATACCTGGACATGTTAAAAATACAATTAGTCAAATAATGCCATTTAAAAGTTTTATAAATTGGCAACAATGTAGGATGGGTCATGTAAGTGCCATTTTTTAGTTGGTTAATGTTATGTTAAATTGATGTAAATTGCCTTCAGAAGACCCCTTCATTTTTTTCATATTTTGTTATGTTGAAGCCTTGTGCTAAAATCATTTAAATTATTTTTTTCCCAGATCAAGTAACATTCAGTACCTCAAAATGACAAAATGAAAACAGGATTTTAGGAAAGTCTGTAAATTTATTAAAAATCAGCTCCCCTTGATGTTGTGTATCATTGTTATGCGGATGATATGCAGCTATACCTCAAAGTTAGTCTTGACATCACTTCATCTGTAAAAAAGCTGTTGAAATGCTTTGAGGATATTAAATATTGAATGGCACAATATTTCTTACAATTAAATGAAAATAAAACAGAGGTCATTATTTTTGGTCCTACCATATCTGCAGTTGAAATCGGCACTCAGGCTCTTAGTAAAGTCCAGTTTTTACCAACTTCTTTTACAGAATGATTTGGAAACAGTCATTCATGTCTTTATAACATCTTGGATAGATTATTATAATTCCTTATATGTGGGACTGTCCAAATCTGCTGTTGCGCCTTCAGCTGGTTCAAAACGCTGCAGCTAGATTCTTAATAGGGTCAAGAAAAAAGGATCATATCTCCCCCATTTTAGTCTCTCTCCACTGGCTACTGGCGAGGTGTTGTATTGATTTTAAAATCTTGTTGCTTGTTTTTAAAGCCTTGCATGGTCTCGCTCCAAAATATATCTGTGACCTCCTTCACCCTTACTCGGCACCAAGAGGATTGAGATCATCTGGACAACTTCTCCTTGTAGTTCCAAGATCTCAGCTGACAGAGCTTTCTCAGTTATTTCTCCTAGGCTTTGGAATGATCTGCCTTTCCACATCAAGTCTTCATCCTCTATCGAAGTTTTTAAAAGTTGTCTTAAGACCTACTTGCTTTCTTCCACCTTTCACGATGTATTAATGGGATTGTGGTGGATGTTATAATTTATTGTTTTATTAATCTGCTTCTGCGTGATTGTTTGCATTGTGTTTATTTTAATGCTTCTTTGTACTGCACTTTGGCGCAACCTCTGTTGTTTTAAATGTGCTTTTAGAAATAATCTAATTTAATCTAATCTAAAAATAAAAAAAAATTAAGTATCACATTTACACATGCATTCAGACCCTTTAATCAATACTTAACTGAAGCCCCTTTGGCAGTGATTACAGACTGGAGTCTTCTTGGGTGTGATACAAAAAGCTTGGCACACCAGGATTTGGGGATTTTGTGCCAGTCTCCTGTGCAGAGCCTCTCAAGCTCTGTCAAGTTGGATGGAGACTGTTGTTGGACACCTACTATATTTTCAGGCCTACCCAGAGAGGTTTGATTGGGTTTAAGTCCTGGCTTTGACTGAGCAACTCAAGAACATTTACTGAGTTGACCCTAAGACCCACCTGCGTTTTCTTTACTTTGTACATTGAGTCACTCTCTGGCTTGAAGGTGATACTTTGGCCTAGTCTAAGGTTCAGAGCACTCTGGAATAGGTGTCCATTAAAGATATCTCTGTACTTCACTGTGTTCAGCTTTCCCTCAGCCCTGAAAAATCTCCCATTCCCTACTGCTGAAAAATAACTCCACACAATGATGCTGCCACCACCATTCTTCAATGCTGGAATGGTATTGCAAAAGTGGTGAGCGGTGCCTGGTATACTTCAGATGTATTAGTAAGAATTAGGCTAAACACTTCTATCTTGGTTTTATCAGACTAGAGAATCTTGTTTCTCCTTCTTTAGGTTTCTTTTTGCAAATTCCAAGCATGCACTTATGTGTCATCTAGATACTCTGCCATGAACCTCAAATTAGTGGAGAGTTGCAGTGGAAACTGTCCTTATGAAAGTTTCTTCCATTTCTACAAACGTTCTCTGAAGCTCATCCAGAGTGGCCATTGATATCTCAGTCATCTCTCTTACCAAGGCCCTTCTCCCCCGATTGCTAAGTTTAGCTGGGTAACCAGCTCCAGAAAGAGTTGTGGTTCTTCCAAACTTCTTTCATTTAATAATTATGGAGGCCACTGTGCTCTGAGGAACCTTGAATGTTGCATATTTTTTTTTTGGTAGCCTTTCCCAGGTCTGTGCCTTGACACAATCCCATCTCTGATGCACATTGCCAGCAGTGGGACAATTTATAAACAGGCATGTGCCTTTCCTAATTGTGGGTGATCATTTCAACTGACCACAGGTGGACTTCAACCAATGTGTAGAAACATCTCAACTGTGATCAACTGAATGGGAAGCACCTGTGCTTGGTTACTGAGGGAAAAAATGAATTGAAATGATTTTAGCATAAGGCTGAAACATAATGAAATAAGATAAAAGTGAAGGGGTCTGAAGTATGTCTTTACCTAGTTATGTTATAATGTTTGGATATATATCACTACATAGATGATGGAAGGCTCTATTTTAACCCCAACAAGCTAACATGTAAAAGGAATACTCTGATTTACAGTATTTCTTGTCATTCCGAGTAGAGACTAGTTTAGACTTTGTTCTCCCTTGGAGGCGGCAAGGCATGAAGGGCAACCAGTTTCAAACCATACTGCACTAATGTACTGTAAGTTCCCATAGAAAAGTAACCTAACTTTAAGTAAAGAAGTAAAGTGAAGTCCAACATAACAAACTTAACATTGTAATGAAATAGTTTTTCCTGAATTTTTGTGACTTGTACTTTTTTGAATTTTCACTAAAGTTTTTAAAACAAACTTTATTGGACTGTAGGTTTTCTTTTGTTATCTGTTTGACTTTTGCTGGATTCTTCTTTGCCACTCAGTAGCTGCTTGATTTTGGGAACTTAGAAAAGACTAAGCTACAGGTTATGTTTATTTGGCATTAAAACTGCACTTCACAATTTTTGTAGCTTATATCTTACCATTTTAGTATCTTAACCATCTTTACAGTTGCTTTTTAAACTCACATATTAAGGTTTAAATAGCCTCACCATGCCATTATATGGAATATCTAAACTAAGATCATCAAAGCCCCATGATGTGCCGTGTCAGGGATTTTCAAAACCTTCAAAATGCAAAAACAATTCTTATACTTCTCAGTTTTTCTTACAGGTGATTGATACACTGCAATCATGGAGGACAACTTGCGAAACCTGCAAGGAATGAGGATAGTGGAAAATATTAATAGATCCCTGGAAGGCAGAAGGAAACAGGTGATTTTTCATAGGGTCAGCTTCAACTAGAGAGTCAGACTTGAATGAGTGACCAGTCGGCTGGCAAATGAAGTGTAAGGTCATGTATGCAAGGCAAGTTTCATGAAAAACAGAAATGTGCAAACAAGTTTGAGTAGAAGCGATAGAGGTAAAGTCACAATTGTACATCCTTCTCTATTCAGCGCTACAAAATGAAAAAAAGTTTCCTTTATTTTTGTTTTATTTTTATAGATTTTTATTGAAATATGTTATACATAAATGTAATTTTAGTATAAAACAATTCAATTATTAATCAAATCTTTTTATATAATACACTGTCCATTTGTCTGTCCAGGATTTTAAATCACTTGTAGTTCGTAAACTGTTTGACCTATTGACCTGAAATTTAGTACACTTATACTACGTAACATCTACTATCTGCTTTCGGGGAGATGATTGACCTCCAAGGTTATTCCTCTTTTTATTTTTATCTTATTTTATTGTAGAATCAATTCTCTGCAGTGGCCAGCAGGGCGGCCATGCGGCACATGTGTATGGGCGCAGTTCTCATCCCTCCCACCTTCACCATCACTTCCCCTACCTCTTCATATCTTAAATCATTCTTGAGGCAGATTGAAGACTTAAGTGCCAGCTTAAGTGAAAAATTAAAGAAAATGTACTAAGTAATTGCAACACAAACACTGACTTAATCAGTTTTAATGCAAAAAGATGCCGACGAAAGAAGAGAAGACGCAGGTTGCTAGGGTGGAGAAAAGAAGAGCTGATCAGGAAGCAGCAAGCGCATCAACCTCTGAGCAAATGAATGCTAAACTTACAGAGAAAGAGTCTGAAAACTATGAATGCTCAAGTCAAGTGTATTCACTGCACGTTATTGTGCAGTACGCTGTTACTGGTATTATACATATTCTATTTTTATTAATAATGTAGCCACAAAGAGTAATATAAGTCACTTTGTATAAAATGGCATACTTTCATTTATTTTACCTCTGTTTATAATTAATATAGTAATAACATAATAATAACTAGTTTTGACAAAGATAAATACAGTATGTAGTAGTCACCACTAACGCTGTGGCATAGTACAGTGCAGTATGTTCTTGGTCACCATTTTCACTCATTTTGTTCTTTAATCAAATGTAGCTGGCGGAGAACAGCTGCACAGTAATTTCCATCACAGGTAACTATCTGTTCATTTGAGTGGTAGAACCCACTGCTCTTAAGTCTCAGCATCTTAAGTACGTGTCCCAGTCATGCCGTCTTTAGGAGTACAGCAACAGGGAGGGGGAAGGTGACACCCATAGCAGAAACAGCATGGGTCTCACAATTGTTTGTTAGTGGTAGATTTCTGTGCTATTATTATGCATTTTTCAACTCCATGAGATACCTTTTTTTTTTTTAAACTACAGGATGTTTAAGCATAAAGTTGATATATTGTACTTACCTATTGCTTACATGCAGTGATTGATAGCAGTGTTTCTCAAACAGTTCTCTAAAATGCAACTTGAACCAATGAGTCATTATAGTTTGGAGTCCAACTCCCCTTTCATGTGCTGGCATTGTGCTCATGGGCCAATCCCAGTTAGGCCTGACCTATGTTCTTGAACCTTCTACCATTCGTTGTTCTACCCATGACCCTGGCATAGGGCCTGTTGTCTTTTCGGATCCCAACTAGTGATAATGTGCCTGCTAGGAGAGCCAGGTTCCTCTTTTAGTTAGTTCTTACCAGTTATGTGGTAAGCAGAGCAAGCGAGCCCGATCTAATTATAGATTAATTGAAAAGTTACAGTGGAAAGTTTTCTTCTAGATGTTTCAAATTTTTGTAGGAATGACAGTTGTAACAAAGGCACTATATAGGCGCCCGACCCGACACAGAGGCACGTATAAACAAACACAAGTTTTATTTTCTTCACCCGTGGGCCCACGTCTTCCTCGTGACCCACAGGCAATACACAGTCCCTTAAGCACAATCCCAACACAGCAACAATCCTTTCTCCTTTTTACCACCATTCCTCCTCAAGCTTCGTCTCCTTCCTCCCAACTCTGGCTCTCCGAGTGGTGGTGGCTGGCCCTTTTTATATCCCACCCGGAAGTATTCCAGGTGCTTGACCACCTGGTCCTAATTGCCCTTCCGGGTGGGGCTGAAGATACGTCCAGCTGGGCTGCTGACTCCATGCTGCTCCCCCTAGTGGCCATCTGAGCCCCCAACCAGGCTGTGGAGGACTCCATCTCCCATGGAGCCATGCGAGAGGTTGGGGGATCACTGTCCGCCAGGGAGGCTGCCACCAAGTGTCCTGGGGGAGGTATTGAGCTGCCCATGGTTGCTCCCCCGGAACAGATGCAGAAAGGGCGTCCCTGCCAGGCATGGGACCCGGCTGTCCGCCATACAGTAAAGCAGATTATTGTAATATGAAAGATATCACATCAATTAAATGTTCAAAGTCCAAACGTCCATCCCTATAACAAAGACCAGAACAACTAGATTACAAAATTGTAAACCACAAGAACAGCTTTTTGGAGTTTTTATCCCAAAACTAAGGTTCCAAGCATGCCACAAAATTTGTTTAAATATTACAATTTTGGTGGTTTCACATGCAAGGATGTGGGTCATGATACTGGCAACCTTTGGTAGTAAACAATGTCACATTTAAAAGAATAAAAACAAATCATATCCAGTAAAGACTAAACTTCATGGTCATATGGCAAAACAATCAGAATCAACAATATTATGGTTGAATAAAAACTCAAAAATCTTCAGGCCAAAGGTCACAGCAAGTGCCAAAAACCAACAAAATGTCTTGGTTTCATCCCAGCTCATTTCAGTTGACAAAGTTTTATCTATAAACTGGAGAAACGCATTTCAGTGAAGCTTTAATCATCATAAAGTGTGTCCATTTTCTGTTTATGTTCAGCCCTCCACTGCTGTTGGCAACTCAGATAACTATTAGTAGTCACAACCGGTGCTTCATTTCTTTTTATATTTCCAAATAGTCTGTATACTGCTGGGTTTTTGCAGCACTGACTTTCCTTTATTTTGTTTAGACTTGAAACATTGCTTCTATTACTTGTTTTCTCATTCTTTTTGATAACTTTTTCATTTTACATTTTTAATCGTTTTGGTTCTAATTAACTCTTGCGTGTCCCTAACCTTGACTCCTTGATCTTTCTGCCAGTAAGCAAGTACTTATTTACATGTACAACAACAACAACATTTATTTATATAGAACATTTTCATACAAATTTTGTACCTGGAATTGCTTTACAAGATGAAGAAAGAAAAAAGAAAAATATTAAAATAAGATTAGGCAATATTAAGGAACCTGCGGTGGGTTGGCACCCTGCCCGGGATTGTTTCCTGCCTTGTGCCCTGTGTTGGCTGGGATTGGCTCCAGCAGACCCCCGTGACCCTGTGTTCGGCTTCAGCGGGTTGGACAATGGATGGAATACTAAGGAACAAAGAATAAAGTACAGTCCAATGGCCAGGAGGACAGAAAAAACAAAAAAAGTCTCCAGAGTGCCGGAGAAAAAAAATTTTGCATGGGTTCGTAGCCATAAGACCACCCAGCCCCCACTAGGCATTCTACCTAACATAAATATCCTCAATCAGTCCTCATGGTTTACAGGCTTCACATGGAAGAATTAGATGATGATGGTCATGTGGACATCTGGCCTTCATTCCATGAAATGAGGGGCAGCATGGTGCCTTGATCAGGTGGTTGTGGTGCAGTTCACCACCACAGAAAACCGGAAGAAGAACAGCACAGAAAGTAGGGTTTAATATGGATCTCAGAGCCATGATAACAATGATTAAATTAAATGAAATGCATATACAGAATATCAGGGTTACACTAAAATGAAGCTATGAGAAAGCCCTACTAAAATGATGGGTTTTAGCAGTTTTTTAAAGTGCTCCACTGTATTAGCCTGGCGAATTTCTATCGGTAAGATATTCCAGATTTTAAGTGCATAACAGCAGAAGGCTGCCTCACCACTTCTTTTAAGTTTAGCTCTTGGAATTCTAAGCAGACACTCATTTGAAGATCTAAGGTTACAATTTGGAGTGTAAGGTGAGAGGCATTCCTAAATATGGGATGGAGTGAGATTATTTAAGGCTTTGTAAACCATAAGCAGTATTTTAAAGTCAATTCTAAATGGCACATGTAACCAATGTAGTGACATCAAAACTGGAGAGATGTGCTCAGATTTTCTTTTCCTAGTTAAGATTCTAGCAGCTGCATTCTGCACTTGTTGCATTCGATTGATGTCTTTTTTGGGTAGTCCTGAGAGTGTTGCAGTAATCTAGTCAACTAAAAACAAAAGCGTGAACTAATATTTCAGCACCTTGCAAAGTTATAAGGGATCTAATTTTTGCTATATTTCTTAAGTGAAAAATTGCTGTCCCAGTGATTTGATAAATATGTGATTTAAAATTTAGGTCAGTGTCAATAATTACCCCTAAATTCTTTACCTCTGCCTTGACTTTTAAGCCTAAAGGATCAGGTGTATTTCTAATATCCTCATTATATAAATTTTTGCCAATCACTAAGATTTTTGTTTTCTCCTTATTTAGTTTGAGAAAATTACTACTCATCCATTCAGAAACACAAGTAAGACATTGTGTCAGTGAATCAAAAGAGTCAGGGTCATCAGGCGCTATTGATAAATACAGTTGTGTGTCATCAGCATAGCTGTGGTAGCTCACATTATGCCCTGAGATAATCTGACCTAACGGAAGCATGTAGATCGAAAAGAGCAGCGGACCTAGGATAGAGCCTTGTGGAAAACCATATAGAATATAATGTGTCTTCAAAGTATAACTACTACAACTAACAAAGAATTCTCTACCTGTTAAGTAAGACTCAAACCAATTTAAGACGTTACCAGAGAAGCCCATTCACTGACTAAAGTAATTTATAAGAATGTTGTAATCAGTGGTATCAAATGCGGCCCTCAGATCTAAGAGGATGAGAACAGATAAAGCCTCTGTCTCCATTTACCTGCAAGTCATTTACTACTTTAATGAGTGCAGTTTATGTACTGTGAATTGGTCTAAAACCTGGCTGAAACTTGTCAAGAATAGAATGTTTATTCAAGTGATGTACTTAGAAAGGATTGCATATGGTGTTTATTGATTTAGAGAAGGCTTATGATAGAGGGCCGTGTCGAGAAGCATGAAGGTGCATGAGAGAGAACCAGAGTACCAGATAAGTATCTGAGGATTGTTCAGGATATGTATGAGGGAGTGAGGACTCCGGTGTTGAGGTAACAGACAAGATTCCAGTTAGAGTAGGTCTGCACCAGGGATCATCTTTAAGTCTTTACCTCTTTGATCTGGTTATGGATGTGTTGAGTCAAGGGATAACAGATCGATCCCCCGGTGCTGATGACATTGTGTTGTGTGACACCATAAAAGAGGAGGTGGAGAGGAAATTAGAAGAATGGAGAAGGGCTTTGGAAGATAGAGGATGAAGAAAAAATAGGAAGAAGACAGAATATATGAGGTTTAATGATGATCAGGATCAGTGGTAGCCCGAGATGGAAAATTAGATGCAGAGATAACCCTTAGAGAGCAGTGTGGATGGCATAATTGGAAGAAGTTATCAGGAGTATTGTGTGATCAAAGAATTAAAGCAAAGGTTAAAGACAAGGTTTTTAAGACAATCATAAGACCAGCAATGATGTTTGGAACTGAGACATGGGTAAAGAGAACACATGAGAGGAAGTCAGATGTGGCGGAAACAAGAAAGCGTGAGATGGATGTTTGGAGTTGTAAAAAAAGGACAGAATAAGAAATGAGACAATGAGATGTACAACAAAAGGGGTAGAGATATCTAAGAAAGTCCATGAAAGTGAGCTGAAGTGGTATGGACATGTGATGAGGAATAAACAAGGAATACATGGGGAAACGTGTGATGGGAATGGAAGTACAGGGGAAAAGAAAGCAAGGGAGGCCAAAGCGGAGGGAGATGGATAAAGTACAAGAAGATGTGAAGGAAAATGCCCTGACTGGGGAGGAGGTGCAGGACCAAGCTGTTTGGAGAAGGATGATCAAGCATATTGAACCCACCTAGAAGTGTCAAAAGATGAAGAGGAAAAAAAAGAAGATTATAAACATTTCACACATTGTTTCAATCAGCTAGTTTCTGCTGAGAGCTCGTGTACTGAAAGCTAATCCAATAGAGCTGGTTACTGTTAAAATCAGAAGCACTCTTGTCCAGATGTGGTAAGAGATTTGTGTACCTGTCGTGCTTATAAATGTACAGTTCAACACGAGAATGATATGCATGGTGTCAGGCAGAAAAACAAATGCTATTTTTGTGTGTTTTTTAACTGTTTTAAAAAAATACTAAAGTGGCTTACATATTTTGGAATATAGTATGAGTCGTTTTGATTTCAGGTTTTAATTAATACCCAGAGACTCTGTGTTAAAAAGATTAGTGCTTCTGTGTGGACATTCAAAAATGTGTATTTCATTTGTAACCAAGCTACCGTCTATGTGGAGTTTATCCCCTCTCCTTGTACCTGTGTTGTCCTTCCTGTATGCACTCCAGTTTCCTATTTATATGTATATATATTATACATATATATATATATATATATATATATATATATGGTTGAAAATAGTTTACTGTCAAATAATGCAAAGAGTACGCGACACGTGTTTCGCACTAATTCTGGGCTCATCAGGCGTACACACTCACTGCACCCCCCTCTCGGGGAATTGGACCTCGGACGTCAGTATATATATATACAGTGCATCCAGAAAGTGTTCACAGCGCATTACTTTTTCCACATTTTGTTATGTTACAGCCTTATTCCAAAATGGATTAAATTCATTTTTTTCCTCAGAATTCTACACACAACACCCCATAATGACAACGTGAAAAAGGTTTACTTGAGGTTTTTGCAAATTTATTAAAAATAAAAAACTGAGAAATCACATGTACATAAGTATTCACAGCCTTTGCCATGAAGAGATGGTTGTCCTTCTGGAAGGTTCTTTCCGGATGCACTGTATATATAGATGGATACTTGTGTGTGTGTGTGCACAGTAATCGACTGGTATCCTCTTCAGTTTTGTTTCCTGACTTGCTCCCTATGTCTCTTTGGTGGGCTCTGTCTCACCAAAATAGAAAGCTGGATTCAGAAAATGGATACATACAATTATGTATACCCTGAAGACTAAGGCATGTGTTCTTGTGGTTTGCTTTCTTTTCTTTTGATATTACCATTATAAGCGAAAGCAATTACACACATTTTAAGACTGAAAATATAACACAGAATCAGCTGACTATATAAAAGAATTTTCATCTAATGCAAAAATACACTATTGGGGACGAGAACAAAGGAAGTTCTGATCTGAATTATTCTAACAGAGCTAATAGTTTTATGCTGACTTCAAACAAAGAGCATTTCTCTGTGGGTGCTTTCAGAATTGCCATCAACTTACCATCCTTTATGTGCTTTCTTTGAAGGGTGAGAGTGGGTGAGACGGATGTACTCTGTTTAAAAACTACCTAGGGCTTTGTTTCAATGACATTGAACGAGAGTGAGAGGGAGAGATTTCCTATTATGCATATGAAAATAAAACACCACATAATTATTCTCACTTGCTAAGATTTATTTTAACACTAAGAAGTGTATGATATAATTTTAAGATAACTGGGTTGGCATGTTTATTTTAGGTGCAATATTTCATTCTACATTGTGACTTACAGCTGTTCCATAAAAGAAGTGCTTCTTGTTTTGTTCCAATTATTTTGTGAATAGTCCCTGAATTCCTACAGAACCTGAACTAGATGGAAGCAGATAGGAAATAAATAGTGTAATGGAGGTAGCACCTTCAGCGAGTTAGTTAAAACGTATTTATCATTTCTTAGATTAATCCAGCTTAATTTGAGCTTGGTTACTATCTGTGATATGCAGTCCCCAAAAAAGTATTCACCCACTTCAGAAGTGTTCACATTTTATTATTATCACAGTGAATTTAATTTGTCTTATTTTGACATTGATCAACAGGGAAAGACTACATAATTTCAAAGTGAAAACGGTTCTCTGCAAACTGGTATAAATTAATTCCAAATACTATATAAATCACAAAATAATCAATCACATAAGTTCTCAACCCCTTCAAGTTGATATCTAGTATATGCACCTTTGGCAGCCATGACAACCTTGAGTAATTGTGGACAGGTGTCCATCAGACTGCAATTTTCCCTTTTACATGTCCAGCCACAAATTCTCACTCGAACCAAGATCTGGATTCTGACACTCTAAGATATTAGCATTGTTGTTTACAAGCCATTCTTGTGTAGCTTTGTCTTTATGCTTAGAGTTGTTCTCTTGCTGGAAAACAAAACTCCTAAGGTGAAGGTTACTTACAGACTGCTTTTGGTTCTCCTCCAGGATTCCCAGGTATTTTGTTGTATTCATTTTACCCTGAACCATCACAAACTTTCCGGGGCCTGCTGTAAAGAAGCATTCAAACAGCCTCATTGTCACCACCATGCTTCACAGTGGGGATGGTGTGTTTTTTGATAATGTGGTGTGTTTGTCTGATGAATAAAAAGCTTGATTTTGGTCTCATCAGACCTTATGATCTCCTTCCAGGTAATTTCATATTCTCCCATGTGCCTTCTGGCTAACATAAGGTGAGATATGCTGTGTGCTATTTTTAACAGTTGCTTTCTGTTTGCCACTCTCCCATAAAGCTGTGGCTATCTCTGCAGTCTGTTCCACTGTAGCATGTCACTCCGTCAGTGTTATCACAAGTCTCTTGGTGGCCTCCCTCAACAGTCTTCTTTATGCACGATCACTCTGTTCTTGTGGATGTCCTATTCTAAACAGATTTACAACTTGCTCCATATTCTTTCCATTTCTTAATGGTTGATTTAGCTGACCTCAAGGGATATTCATTGACTTAGATACTTTTTTGTCTCCATTTCCTAA
The DNA here is from genome assembly GCF_900747795.2 of Erpetoichthys calabaricus. Lineage (NCBI taxonomy): Eukaryota > Metazoa > Chordata > Cladistia > Polypteriformes > Polypteridae > Erpetoichthys > Erpetoichthys calabaricus. The sequence continues at coordinate 69,692,830 of NC_041407.2, forward strand.
CCTCTGCTTTTCAATCACATTTCACAGAATTTCTTGAAGTGTTCTTTTGTCTTCATCGTGTAAGTTAGGTGACCTTACTGACTTACAACCAGTTGGATCTTCCAGATAAGGTGAAACCCCAGACAGGTGTCACCATTGAACTAAACATGTGACTTTTAAAACCATTTAGCTGCACAACTGATGATTTAGTGATTATTTAGGTGTGTCATATTAAATGGAGTGAAAACTTATGAAATCAATTATTGTTTGTTTGCATTTGCAATTAATTTAAACTATGTCGCAGAGATCTGTTTTCACTTTTAACATCAAAGTTTTTATCTGTTGAACAGTGCCAAAACACAAACTAAATTCACTGTAATTGAATGTTGTATAATAATAAAATGTGAAAATGTCTAGGGAGTATTCGAATACTTTCTGTAGGCAGTATAAGCGCATTCCCATTAAGCCTGCTTCTCTGACTTTCATTATTTTCAAGGCACCTCACCTTCTGTCTGGTTTTATACTTTCCATCTTTGAAGGTGTTCTTGTGCATCTCACACTTGTACTTCCTCTTTATTTATGCCAAACTGACCAATCACACCAATGCCAAACTGACCAATCAGATTGCTCAGACAGACTGGACACATAGACCTTAGTGTTTTATTATATGGTAGATATATATATAGATATATATATATATATATATATATATATATATATATATATATATATATATATATATATATACTGTAAAGAAAACACAAAATACTACGTTTAAGGGTTGGGGATTCCGTCCCCATTCTGTAGAGCACAGTCAGATACAAGTTATGGTCAGATTATGAGTTACACAAATGACAACCAGATGGGAAAACACGGACATTTTATGAGGTGGGAACAGAGGAATGCTGGGTAAAAGATGACGCAAAGGATCTTGAGAAGGTGGTGATGTCATCAGCAAGGGACCGGAGGTAACTAAGGAACCCAGAAGCGGCCCGGATGTCTGGATAGAACTTTGGAGACAAATTCAAGGTGTAGTCTTTTGTTGCTCATCTTTCCTGTTGAAATAAAGAGAGAGTGGTTAGCACACTGTCGCAGTCCCCTGTCTTGACGTTTTGTGCGGCTTGTCGGGTCCTTTAGCTGCTCCCTAAATGCTCGTGTGTGTGACAATATATATATATATGTGTGTGTGTGTGTGTGTGTACTATATATATAATACAAAGTAATATGTAATACAAAGTATAAGAAAATAAAAGGTATAAACACTGAGTAACAATTGTGGACATTGCTGCCTCTCTTTTTAGGCTTTTCTCTTTGAGTTTCTTGGAGCATTCTGTTTTGAATCAGTTTGCAAATGAGCTTCTGCTCATTAAATACCCAGCAGGAAGGAAGAGTCAGGATCTCTGTGGTCAAACCGGAAGTGATATACGTGGGCTTTGTCTTCCAGGCTCCAAGTGAAAGAGAAGAAGCTGTTAGAAACCACATTTCACGTAACGCTGGTTTGTGTGTCCTTATCTCAGAATTGTCAGGTGGGTGATTGATGTACATGCAACCATATACAGACTTATATATGTGTGTCTGTGTGTGTGTGGGTGCTTATGTGTTAATTGCAAACAGTCAGTTGGGTGCATGCACTGATATTGATATGTGAATTTCCCCTTGGGATTAATAAAGTATCTATCTATCTATCTATCTATCTATCTATCTATCTATCTATCTATCTATCTATCTATCTATCTATCTATCTATCTATCTATCTAGTGTGTTGCTGCACCCACCACATGATGAACCAACTGTTCCAAGAACTCATCATAAAGGCAAATTGTTATCAAAGAGAAATATTAAATTAATCAGCCAGGACTGTACTTCTCTAATGAAGAAAGCCACTTCTATAAGTGAAAATGTGCCCTGTAATAAGAAAGGACGCTGAAATTGTAACGTTCTCTGAAAATTAAGACCCATGAAATTAGACACATTGGTTACCTTTGTGTTTTATTTGATAAATGCATGAAAATGTGGAAATTATGATAACAGTGGAAACTATTACTTCACACAGTGACACTTGTTTACAAATAATGGAAAGGTAGAAAATGAAGTTAATTTATTTAGAAAGAATCTGACTTCTCAATGCCTTTTAATGCCAGATACACGAACAGTATAATATGTGCCACAAACTCATGGTTCAAGCTGGGTTTGGAACAAAGAAGAGTTTATTAATTTTTAATAGTCCCTGTTAGGCCAAAGTTGTGATTAAGAAAGATTTTAATTCTAAATGTGTCACGGAATACATGAATAATAAGTGTCGGTTTAGACTTTGATTTCATAAACAAGGACTAATTCATGAGATGCTGACAAGACCCTCTTTTTTAACTAAGGACGGCTCTGCTTTTAAATGGTACGAGATCCATGTTTTCTGACATTAGGGAAAGGCACTGTTTTCCGCTCATTAAAGAACATGAATATTGCCAGTAGCCTAATCTTCAAAGTGAGTAACATTAGAAAATCAATTTATTTGTTCAAATGTGAATCAATTAAACAATACTTTTCAATTATGAATATGACAGAGATGTCAATAATTTATGTACGGCCTTAATAAAAAGCTACACTTTGTCTGATTTGCTTTCTGCTACATTCGCTGCTCTGCAGGCAGGCATGACCTTTGCATATCATTTAAATCAGATGCTGAGTCTATCAGTTTATAGCACAGTGGAGACCAAGAAGTATAAATTTATGATGAGGACCTTCTCAACATTTCCTCTGTGCAAAATCACACAGAAAGCCTCTTGGTACTGATCTGGAGTGATACATGGCATTGTCCAATATGATACCACTGCTCTGTAAAGTTACAATATGTCTCATAACTGTATTAAACACAGCATTGATATAATCAACATTATACAGAAATTGTTTCACCAGTCAGGTATTGTTTAATTACAAAATTCTTTATGAAGTAATTAATTTCAAAACATAGGTAATAAAAACCTTGCTTTATCTACTTCAGTCCATGCAAATGTGCACATTAAACTAAATAATGTATATTCCGAAATTTGAGGTAATCCACCAGAACTGTCATTGTTTGTAGGAACCATCATGCACTACAGAGTTGAGCTGGACCTCCAGACATTTGGGATCAGAAATGCTGTTTTAAAAACCTCAAAACCTCTTGTAGTCAAATTGATTAAACCTATAAAATAGCTCAATAGGAAACAATTGTGGTTGTAGTGAGTCCTGATCTGATTTGCTTTTTTAGATGTGTTTTGATATAACAAGAGGAGCACCTACTGAGATAGCCATGTCTGTCTGTCTCTATAAAACAACTCAGCCCCTCATGAATTGATTTTGTTGAAATTTGGCACATTTGTACTTCAATGAAATTTGTACAGACAGTTCAGTTTTCCTTAAGATATACAGTATCTATACAGATTGCATAGTACAAAGTTTTCAGATTTCAAAATCTCCCAATGGAAAGCACTGATGAATCTGCAAACTCATCTATCTTGAAATAGAGAAATGTTCTGTGTGCCTTCAACTACAAATCAGTTTACTGTCTCACTTTCACCTTGGCAGCAGTTACACGAATTCAAATGTATTTTTCCTTTTTTTCTCATCCGCCAGCTGCTCAGCTCTTCTCCTGCTTTTTTAGTTAAATTAACCATAAAAGTACAAAAAAAAATTCTGGAAATGATTGGAAGAGGAAAGTAATTACATAAGCATATATGAAACTGAATTAACTGAACTAATATCATCTGCAGGTTATTATTGTAAAGAAAAGGAGTATAGAAACCTACAGTACAGCTAAATGGTATTTGAAGTAATTAATTACACAGGAAAGGTGCAACTCCCCTAAGTGATATAAACTCAGGATTGGTTTAGAAAGGGAGTTGCAGTTGATCTGTGGGCAGAAGATCAGAGTCGCAGGGTCTGCAGCAAGGACCACGCTGTGCTATACATTTTCTACAGTATATAAGAGGCTGAATGTGCCTCAATTACCTAGGAAAGGGCAGGATTACAGTTTGTGCATGTAAAAACAGTTACTTAGAATTAAATTGTACAACAGGCTGAACATCAGTTAACGTTTACCAGGACCCAAAGAGACGCTTTTGCTTTCATGTAACTTCAGAGTGGAGTTAAAATCTTTAAGATAATTGTCCTCTTTGATATTCCTGTTTTAGAATAAATAAGTCCCTTTCCAAGTTGTTATTTACTTATTTATATAACTTGAATGAATTGATGGATTTCTACTGATATTAGCTAAATGATATACTTAAACTGTATTTCAGTTGCTTTTCTCCTTTCATAGGAAACCATAAAACCTGTGCTTTAGTACAGGTCTTCAACCTGAAGCTAAGCATGTTTGGGCCCAGCCAGTACTGTACTTGGATAGGAGACCATCTAGGAAAAGCTTGGGTTCCTGCTGGAAGAGGTGTTGGTGAGGCCAGCAGGGGGTGCTTACCCTGTGGTCTGTATGTGGATCTCAATGCAGTGATGGGGACACTGTGCTGCAAATGTGGCGCTGTCCTTTAGATGAGATGGAAAACTGAGGTCCTGACTCTCTGTGGTCATTTTTTTGAAAACAGAAGGGTTTATCATGAAGTCCTGGCTAAATTGCCCATCATAGCCTTGCCCTTTCTGGCCCCCTAAACATTCCCTGTCTCTAAGTAGCTGTCTCTTTCACCTCTTCACCACCTAATAGCTAATGTGTGGTGACTGTACTGGAGCAATAGTGGCTGCCATCATCCAGGTGGGTGCTGCATATTGTCTATGTAAAGTGCTTTGAGTAGCGAGAAAAGCGTTTATATAAATGTAATTCATTATTATTATAATTATTATTAATACTGATAGTGATGTTATGCTAATATTGTTCATTTTTCATTAACAGGTTATTTTTCTTTTGATAACTATTATTTACTACTCTATTGGACATACTTTAAAAAATGGCACATTTAAAAAAACTGAACAACAGTTAGTCACAGATCCTCCACCACTCACACACATCAATTGATGCCATTTTAACTTCCCTTGAATTGGTATCCTCTGTGTGTCAATGTTATTGAGCCACCACAACCCCAACGTAGCTACATTTGTAACTACATAACATTGTAAAGTACTGTTAGAAAGCAAGTATTTAATGTAGTCTACTAAGACCTAATTGCATTCTATTATCAGTTATTTTTTATTACGACTTATTGTTACAACGATTTTTAATAATCAAAATGTGATAACTGACTTTTATATGAAGCAACTAAAAAAATGTGAAATGCAAATCACTTTCATATCAGTAAACTCAGTTGCCAAATGCACCTGAATGTTATGCAATGCATTTATGTTCTAACTTAATTCTTTTAGGTCAACTTTTATGTTTTTTTTATAAGTGTCCCAGCTTTTAAGTTTCTTTTGAGCCTACATTTTTGGACAAATAAGAAACACTTTGAAAATCCATCGGGAATCCTTATCAATTATTAACATAATAAATGTAAAGATGATATATTCAAAGACAATATGTTTCCGTCTAATGTGACTCAAGTGAAAATCTTCAACAAAAAGAAGACAAGGTCACTATATAAAATCCAAATACAAAATTGTGTCTCACATTACGATCTTCCTGAAATCCCTCCTGTGAAGGTAAAGGAGGTGCCCATCGGACTGCACTTCCCAATGGGGACCCCCTGAAACAATGGCCATTGGACTGGAAACGCCAAGGATGACAACAGCCCTAATACCCAGAATTCCTAGAAACACTGCACACAACTCACTTGTCCTTTTACTGCATAGATGCCCTTCACCCAAATCTCCCTGAAATCAGTTTTGCAAGTGTGGGATGTCTGATATTACATGTAAGGAGCTGCTATGAAGTAAAATAAAATCATGTTCTACGTTTAGCAAATTGTTAAATATTAAATATTAATTGTATGTCATATGTTATATGTTGTCATCATGGAAAATTAATAGTAATGATAAAAAAATTATCATTCATTCATCACTTCATCATATCATTTTTATAAACTTCACTGAATTAGTTAAGGTTGTTCATAATGTTTTTACTGTTTATGTTGGCACGGAAAGTACTTGTATCATCCCAAATATACTAACTAATCAATCTCTTGGCATTGAAATTAATTATTCTATAAACAGTGTTGCAGGTGCTCGTTTATATTTTGTAAATTTCAGTCTTTTTTCCCAGTATATAGAAACTCATTTTAATCATAATTTTTAAGGATTATTAGGCCAACTGCCACACTTAAAACCTTTAAATATCAGCTTCATTCTTTCCAAGAACCTTAAAGTAAATGAAAAGCTTAAAAAAATTGAAAATTTAAATCTTTAAGACCTTTTCTGTTCAATAAATTTTCTTATGAGTTTTATTACATTCTGTCATAATCAAAGGGCAAATACCCACTCCTCCCAGAATTCACCCCTTTACTTCACGTTCATGCTTCATACTTAGTCATTAAATTATCAGCTCCATGTCTAGGTAGCCTAGGGCCCTTAGGTGGTCTCTGTGAATTGCAAATCACCCGAATGAGATTAATAAGAAGCACAACTTCACTGAAAATGCATGGACAGCAGAAGCATAATGAAATGAAAGCATTTTGCAGCAATAAATTTGTTTTGGCCACATCAAGATTTGTTTAAATTGTATTCTAGACAACACCAAGTATGAACCGAACATGCTCTACCAAAAATATCAATTTCTTTTCATCACATGCTCCTGTCATCTCTCCTAAGAAAAAACATGACGACGACTGAAATTACAGCAGCCTTAAATAAGACAGAATATTGTTGAACTCTGACAAACTAAATTCAAAGGTCAAAACCGATAACAATTTATTTCGAAATCTTGCAGTACCATACAAAGTTGATAGGTACTATATGATGCTTTATTTAAAAAACTGCTCTTTCTGAATCATCTTATACAGTAGCATGTAGAGAAGACGAGTATGTGATAGCCTCAGTAACGCCATGCTTTCTGTTTCATTACTACCCATTATAGCAGAAATGTTAAACTACATAAGTCTCGTTTGAATTGTCTCTGATATTCCAGCAGATGTGAATTAAATTAATGGATCAGATTTGTATTTTTGTCATTTTATTTCAGGTTGATTGGCCACAAGTTTATTTTTCGTAACTGCAGATTCGTACAGGTTGAAATAAAATGTAAAGCATTCTGTATGAGTTTGCAGTAACTATAACTGGCTGTTTAACTAAGACATGTCGCATCATTTGCACCAGCACGTCAATACATTTTATTCTGTTCTCTATATGAACTTACATATACGCAGTCCAACTCAATGAATCAGATGTTTGCCAAATACCTGTAATGTGTTTAACTATTTTGGGATCTTAAGAAATTACTAAGAGATACAGTAGGCTGTGTTACGGTCACACCATTTATCTGTATGCTGATTGGTGTAAGCTGAAACGGTTCTTGACTGTGTTATTCAAATGAACCTGCCTTACTTAAGATTGCTGCTTTGATTTGTCAGTCTTGTCACAGTTTACTGAGCAGTGCAAATGGCTACATCAGACTTGATATAATAAAAGTTGTCCATCTTCGGAAACATTGATAACAGTGACGCACAACTTTTTCCATAGCAAAAAGTAACTGCAAAAATAGAAAAATCCCTAACAGACAAGGGGGTAAATTAAACTATTAGTTTAGTCAAGACAGAACTTAGCTTAGTGAAGGAAGACTGAAAGTACACAATGAGGCAACAGATTATGACTGTACTGTTCATGATGTTAATAATTACAAAGTTTGCCAGAGCAGATGGTGTGAGCTAGTGCTTAAAGCACTATAAACCCACAGTTTGTGTTCTGTGCAGTGTTTTATTCTGAAGATTCTCTAGTGGCCGCTGATACCGAGTGGCGTGCCTTCACATGCCTTTGTATTTACCCACTGCATTTCAATTGTATTTTCATCAGTGTCGGGCAGTTGTAGGTCTGAGAGTGGTGACATATTTTGTGCTTCTCACAGACTTCTGTGTTTTTTTTATATATAATCTTATTTTTTTTAATTATTTTTCTGTTACCAAGGTTATTACTTATGATTAACAAAACAGTGGAATTAAAACTCAGAATTAGATTTTGTTAAATACAAGTGAGATCAAAACCCTGTGCCAGCTGACCTCCTCTGCTTTGCATTTTTCTGACCAGTGTGCAATCTGTGGCTAATTAACTAGACATCCTTCAAGCAAGTCTGGCTTTACAAAGAGACATCAAAATGTCTCACGCTGTTTGTTTTTTTATTTCTTTTTTGTTTTCGAGCCCAAAAACAGAGAAAGAATAATTATGTACATTGTGTCTAAGGGTGGAGAAAATAGTGTGTAAGTAAAATGATATATCCAATAAGTAATAATTACCCAGGTAAAACTAACAATTCTACCAATGACTAGTGCAAACAAGGATACAGACAAAAAACCTAATGAATATTGCACTTTTGAGATCTATGTCAGTACATCAAACATTTGGAAAATTCACTGGAGAATAATAATAGTAGAAGGATCTCCACTCTATGGCTTTTGGGGCACTAAAACATACAGTCTGGCCTCCTACGCAGAGCAGTTGTCCTCTTGAAAAGCCAGCAAACAAAACATTCAAGAAAACTCACTCCATAATCAAAACCATTTGAAAAGTGAGAGAATGTTGGAGAGAATGTGGCTGAATAATGCAGACTGTCACAACAGTCTGGGCCAGACTGTCTAATCCATTGAGGGACAGGCTTGTATGCAGAACGGATGGTGAAAGCACTGAGACGAGATTGCTCTCAGAAATGACTTTCAACACACAATGGCACTTATGCTTTTAATGAGAAAAACTGCAGTCTGAATTACAGTAAAAGGGTCTTCTATCCATGCCAAATGTCATCTAAAAAGGAAGAGGGGCAAATGTTATTTTCTGAAAGCAAATAACTGCTGTTTTTTTTTTTCTTTTTTCAAAGAAAAAAGTGTTTTCACATAAGAAGTTGTAGACTCAAATCACAGAGGGGGAAAACAGAAATGATATAGAGGGATATGTTTTAAATGCAGTGCACAAGGTCACTAAAAAAAAGGCTCATCTGATTGGCTGTCATATGTAGAACTGATTAGCATCTCAGACTCAAATTGTGGGATCATGTGGGTCACATTCGAAACTTCAGGAGTTAAATTATACAAAGTTTCATGTTAGATTAGGTGCATCTCTAGTTTTAAAAGAGATCATCACAGTTGATTGTTTTTGAAGCTGGCTTTATAAAACACTGGTGATACTGAAACTTTACACTGAAGAGAAGTGGTGTTCTGCATGGAATCTCACTGCTTTTAATGAATGTAATTTAAAAATGATAGTTATATTTAAAGTAAGTCTAAATAATTTAAGATTTTAAGTTGAATAATTGAATGATTTGCACATATGGAGCTAGTGTGAATTCTGTGCATGGCTGTAGTACCTGTAATGAATCAAAAACTCTCATTAGACTGTGTCTTATTTTCTATAAACTGAGTAGAATATTAGGGCTTATAGTACTCTCTAGATGTCTGGGTTATATTTTCATGGTCAATAATTTTATCTCTGTCTGTGTTGGTAATTACTGTTGTTGCATTGTGGACTTCCTGCTTGTGGATTTGTTGCGCAAAGAACTTATCGGCCTTCTCTCCGTGTTCATAGTATTGATGTTTTGATTTAAAGATGAGCTGTTCCATTTCTTTAGTTGTCAAGAGGTTAGACTCTGATTGCAAAACCTGTCTTTTCCTATAAAATGTCTCATTTGGAGATGTGGTGTATTCTAGATCTGTTCTGGTAATTTTGCTGATTAACTCAGATGCCTTCATCTCCATTTTATTTTTGTGAGAAAGATATGAAATAATCTGTCCTATAAACAATGCCTTCAGAGTTTCCCAGAGTATTCCTGCAGAGACTTCTGAGGATGCATTTGGCTCAAGAAAATAATCAATTTGCTTGGATATGAATTCTGCACAGCTAATAACAGGGGGTTAAGATGATAGCTACAAGCTGAGTGTGCAGGGCATAGTAAGTTAACCTTCATGATCAGAGGGGCATGGTTGATGATAACAATAGTGTCGTGCTTTCAAGGTTTGATAATGGGCAAAAAATTAATTAACTGATCACTGCTGTAGGGGGGGAACTGTGTGCTTCTAGTGTGCTATGCCACCTGGCACATTAGGGGATTGGAGTTATAAAGAGTTTGATCTTTGCCTGAGTTGGGGATTTTGGTGTGTGGTGTGAGGGACTATGAAAGATTTAAAGCAGTTGTCAAAGTGTAGTGAGCAGCACATTACAATCAATGGTGATGCAAAATATTCCCAATTGTAAAATCTCACAGGAAGTTTAATTTATTATCCAGAGATGATATTATTGCCCCCACATATGAAGATGAACCCTAGGAAACAAAGACCACAGAATATGGATGGTTCATTACAGTTAGTGGGAATGTTAAAATTCTTAATCAGGACCCTAAAAGAAAAAGGTGCTTTTACATCTCAGTTCTATGATATGAGATATAGTATTCTTGAAAGAGAAACATCAGACTACCAGAGGTCAGTTTTGAGTAAAAACAGACTAGCCTGCACAAGTATTTAATTCTTAGTTTTAATATGACACAAAGGGTATGAATTTTATAGCTTCGGAGACAAGAGTGGATCCTAAAAGTCACTATAGTATGATGATAAGAAAATTAATTTAAACTAAAATAGGTCTGGTCAATATATATGTGCCAAACCTAAATAAAAAGAATTTGTGACCAACATTTTAGCAGCAATTCATAATATTAGCTCACACAAACTCAAATTGGTAGTGGATTATAATTGCATATTAGACCCTGTTTTATATCAGTCAACAACAGCTGCCACAGCTTTATTCAGAAGTACAGTTCATGAAGGATCATAACATGTCAGAGCCATGAAGATTTATCTATCCTTACTTGAGATAATATTCCTTTTTTCCCAAGGTATATCATAGTGTTTCACAAATTATTTTCCACAGTACATCATAGTGTTTCACAAATTGAGTATTTCCCTTTTAGCAACAACCTTTTACCCTTTCTTAAATGCTGTAAATAGGATGCAGTCACTAGACTGTAAGTCTCTAGCCTGTACTGATATAACATACAGTTGTCAACTGAACCCTTTAATTCTAGCAGATGACAACGTCATTATATTTATCTCTTCTCAGACTGATTTTTCTTTAAAGACTAATGTAAATCCATAGATATCAGCAGGAACACTTTGGGAGGGGTTGAATATATATTTGAGGGAGCAAATTATCATTCATATCTAATACAAATAAATGTAAAACTAAATGGACATCAGAATTAATTACAGAGAGCCCCAAAACTGATAAAAATATATATGCGGACATAACAACACACTAAATAAAAAACGACTGTCAGAATTTAAAATGAACAGAATTTAATCATTTGACTACAGAAGAAACAGCACAACTAATTGTCAAGCAGTGCACTCTTATTATGACTGCAGTTAAAAAGCTTATAAGAGTTTACGTTAAAAATGCATAAAAGGACATGTGAAAGTCAGAGATTAAAAATATAAAAGGGACATTCTTTAGTGAGCATAAAAATACGGCAGATAATTAAGAAATATTACAAATCTTTATACATGTCGCAGTGTATTCAAGTAGTAGTCAAAAGGAACTCGCTCCATTATTGCCAGCTATGTCTGATGAAGCAAAAGACAACAATATTCTTAACCCCCTATACCATCTGTTGATCACTGTCTTCTCTAACAAAAATAAAGAACCTTTGGAATGCATATCTTATACAGTAGACCAATGTTATTACTGCATCATGATGTCAAGGTATTGGCTAATGTTCCAGCAAAAGAAAAATTGTAATCATATATTACAATGTAATATATAAATGAAGGCTATCTGCTGATTTTTTCAGAACAGCTGAAGTATCTAAGTGTTACAAGGAAGCTTAAAGATCTTTTTAAAACCACTTTTAGAAGTCTGATGGAAAGCACAAAGCATCATGTTAATAGTGGGGCAGCTTTTCACCTCTCTCTAGCAGGCAAACTTAATATAGTTAAAATATTTTAATTCCTGTTTCAGAGTATTTTTATAATTATTAATTAATCATTTATTGAAAGGCTTGATTCCATCATCAGCTGATTTATATGTATGGAAAAAGGACTATTTTAAAAAAAAAAAACATCATTACAAAGATCAACACAGAAGTTGAAATGGCACTGATTGACTTTCAGTCATGCTTACTGAGTTGTGAATATTTGAGCCGAGGGAGAAGTCGGTGCTTACTGTGTAATATGCAAAAAATCTCATAAGAAGTCATCTCTGTATGCTTGGCTCTGTATTCCTGTCTTTAATAATAATCACTAACTTACTAGTGATCAGATTGTGCTTCACCTCTTCAAAATTTTAGAGTTATTTTAGACAAGCTTAGACTCTCTGGTGATAAACTGACCTTTATTTCTAACATTATGTTGTTAGCATGTTTAATAATTCTATTATAGAGGAATCCAATTGCAACTTCCATAACTCAATGAGAATATGATATTTTAGATTATCTAAAATAAGAAAAAAATTATATTTTAGTTGTGTAAAACCATGCAGAGCTCCTTTAGAATCTGGCAAGTCTGCATTAATATTATTAAAAAATAAGACAGCTAAACTCCTAATGTTTTAATTAATAACAGATTGTATAACTCAGTGGGGCTCTTTTTTTATGACTATCTCTCTGATCTGGATGAGGGTGGAGAGTTTAGTGGGATTTATGATTACAAATCCTAACTATTTTTAAAATTTTAGGGATTGATTGTATTTCTGATTGCACAGACTTTAAGTCTTGAAATTTTGTTTTACCTAAACTTGTGTTTCTTTATCATATTGTACTCTTATGTAATGCATAGACTTGGAACAAATAAAATTTAAAAAAAAAACTGTAAAATGTAACAAAATAATGGACAATTTTCCATTATAATTAGTGATGTGCGAACCCCGCAGAATTCACTTTGCAGTGAGTTTGGTGAACTCACAGAAATGTTAGTAAATTTTGCCAAACTCCATGAACTGCATTGTAGTCAATGGGAAAGGAGGAACTGAACTAAATTTGAGTGGATTATAATGATGCAATGGTATTTTAAGAAAAATAGAGAAAAGTATTCCGAATATGCTGGAGAAATTATAGATGCCAAATATGTGATCTGAGCTGTGAGGCAGCAGTGCTAACCACTGTCCAACTGTATACCCCAAACAACAAAAGAGGGAGACTGAATGAACGCCACAACTAAATTACAACAAATGGCTGCAAATAACAATAAATATATAAAATATAGATCATTGCGCTCACAGAATTCAACTCTTAAGGCACACATTGGTGGAAACATCTTTTTTATCTCCTATGTACCTTTGCAGATGCTTCATACCCTCTTCTTCACAAATGTTTTTTTTTGTTTTTATTATTTCACATTGTGTCCTGTGTTTCCTGAGGGGTTTCATTTAAATCTTGTTGTGAGATTATAGCTTTTTACATGGCTAATTTGCATGCATAAATGGTGAATATGTATTTTAAGAAGAGCGAGGAACATAGGGTTACTGTACATACAAGAGTGGAGGAAGATGCACGCAGGTCGATTATATCCTATGCAGAAGAGTCGATCTGAAGGAGATTGAATACTGCAAAGTGGTGGGAGGGGAAAGTGTAGTTAAACAGCATAGGATGGTGGTCTGTAGGATGACGTTGGAGATCAAGAAGAGGAAGAGAGTGTGGGCAGAGCCAAGGATCAAATGGTGGAAGTTCAAAAAGGAAGACAGCAAGGTTGAGTTTAGGGAGAAGGTGAGACAGGCACTAGGTGGTAGTGAAGAGTTACCAGACAGCTGGGAAACTACAGCAGATGTAGTAAGGGTGACAGCAAGAAGGGTGCTTGGCGTGACATCTGGTAAGAGGAAGGAGGAAAAGAAAACCTGGTGGTGGAATGGGGAAGTACAGGAGAGTATACAGAGGAAGAGGATGGCGAAGAAGAAGTGAGATAGTCAGAGAGATGCAGAAAGTAGACAAGAGTACAAGGAGATAAGGCGCAAGGTGAAGAGAGAGGTGGCGAAGACTAAAGAAAAGGTGTATGATGAGTTGTATGAGAGGTTGGACACTAAGGAGGGAGGAAAGGACCTGTACCGATTGGATAGACAGAGGGACCAAGCTGGGAAAGATGTGCAGCAGGTTAGGGTCATAAAGGATAAAGATAGAAACGTACTCACAAACGAGGAGAGTGTGTTTAGCAGATGGAAAGAGTACTTTGAGAGGCTGATGAATGAAGAGAACGAGAGAGAGAAGAGGTTGGATGATGTGGAGATAGTGAATCAGGAAGTGCACAGATTACCAAGGAGGAAGTAAGGACAGCTATGAAGAGGATGAAAAATGGAAAGGCTGTTGGTCCAGATGACATACCTATGAAAGCATGGAGGTGTTTAGGAGAGATGGCAATGGAGTTTTTAACCAGATTGTTTAATGGAATCTTGGAAAATGAGAGGATGCCTGAGGAGTGGAGAAGAAGTGTACTGGTGCCGATATTTAAGAATAAGGAGGATGTGCGGGACTGCAGTAACTACAGGGGAATAAAATTGATGAGCCACAGCATGAAGTTATGGGAAAGAGTAGTGGAAGCTAGGTTAAGAAGTGAGGTGATGATTAGTGAGCAGCAGTATGGTTTCATGCCAAGAAAGAGCACCACAGATGCAATGTTTGCTCTGAGGATGTTGATGGAGAAGTTTAGAGAAGGCCAGAAAGAGTTGCATTGTGTATTTGTGGACCTGGAGAAAGCATATGACAGGGTGCCTCAAGAGGAGCTGTGGTATTGTATGAGGAAGTCGGGAGAGGCAGAGAAGTAGAGTTGTACAGGATATGTATGAGGGAAGTGTGACAGTGGTGAGGTCTGCAGTAGGAGTGACGGATGTATTCAAGTTGGAGGGGGGATTACATCAGGGATCGGCTCTGAGCCCTTTCTTATTTGCAATGGTAATGGACAGGTTGACAGACGAGATTAGACAGGAGTTCCCGTGGACTATGATGTTTGCTGATGACATTGTGATCTGTAGCGATAGTAGGGAGCAGGTTGAGGAGATCCTGGAAAGGTGGAGATATGCTCTAGAGAGGAGAGGAATGAAGGTCAGTAGGAACAAGACAGAATACATGTGTGTAAATGAGAGGGAGGTCAGTGGAATGGTGAGGATGCAGGGAGTAGAGTTGGTGAAGGTGGATGAGTTTAAATACTTGGGATCAACAGTACAGAGTAATGGGGATTGTGGAAGAGAGGTGAAAAAGAGAGTGCAGGCAGGGTGGAATGGGTGGAGAAGACTGTCAGGAGTAATTTGTGACAGACGGGTATCAGCAAGAGTCAAAGGGAAGGTCTACAGGACGGTAGTGAGACCAGCTATATTATGTGGGTTCGAGACGGTGGCACTGACCAGAAAGTAGGAGACAGAGCTGGAGGTGGCAGAGTTAGAGATGCTAAGATTTGCACTGGGTGTGACGAGGATGGATAGGATTAGAAATGAGTACATTAGAGGATCATCTCAAGTTGGACGGTTGGGAGACAAAGTCAGCGGGGAGAAATTGCATTGGTTTGGACATGTGCAGAGGACAGATGCTGGGTATATTGGGAGAAGGATGCTAAGGATAGAGCTGCCAGGGAAGAGGAAAAGAGGAAGGCCTAAGAGAAGGTTTATGGATGTGGTGAGAAAGGATATGCAGGTGATGGGTGTAACAGAACAAGATACAGAGGACAGAAAGATATGGAAAAAGATGATCCTCTGTGGCAACCCCTAATGGGAGCAGCCGAAAGAAGAAGCAGAAGATTATTATTATTATTATTATTATTATTATTACACTACTAATAATAAGTAAATAATCTGGTGAATGACAAGTGACTTTTTTGAGGACAAATTGTATTTTGTGTAATGTGACATACTTTTAATGTTTTCAGTTTGGCTACTTGGTTCATTAATAAAGCAACTAATAATTAGCTCATTTTTTCTGTAAATAAAAATCAGTCAACAGTAACCTCATCTTTCTCTCAGAAACCCAATCATGTAATCACATGAACCCAATTGTGTGGAGAAGGTTAAACAACACTAGTTGGAACTCCAAAAACTTGTATACCATGTGAATGCTGCATTAACACATGTAGGGTCACCCACCTTCTAGCATTCTAGAAGAATATTGCAAACTTCCTTTCAGAATGTCATTCACTCTTCCCCCCTTACATACTGTCTTAAAGTGTGTTTACAGGGCACCGCCATGAAACTTTCACGTTTTTGAAATGCTGCCTCTAAATTTGTTCAGTTTTATCCCCCCTACAGCAATAGATACAACATAGTGTTTCCCTGGAAGGAATATTGTCTCCGTTAATCAGCTTTATATCACTGTTTCCAATTTATTTTTAACTACCCACCCATCACACTTCATCTGCACTCCTTTCACAGACCTCCTGCAGTATTTAACCAGAACTGTTTTGTACCATTCTTCCATCTTGGTCTGAACTCAGAACATTAACTACCACACCAGATTGTTTGCAAGTAAATGACAGTTGAGGACAGATGGAAAAAGTTGTTTGAAGAAGCTTCATCTGGAAGAATAAAATAAAAATTAAATGAAAAGTTCTACTATTATCACTCCATATATAAGGTAAATTACACAAAATCTTTAGCCACCCACAGACTTTTGGAACCTGACTCTCTTGACAACAAGACATTGAAGGCAGGGTCCATCACTGGACATAATGACAACACTCCCCTAGTGTACATGACGAGTTCAAACAAATTATGAGAGAAATCGGAAGCCCTGGAGAAAATCCTTACAAATGCAGGCAGAAATTCAAGTGCTACATAATAGCCTTGCTGCCAAAATGCAATTTTACTTAAATATGAATGCTGATGACAACTTTTTTGCAAAACGTTCCATTTACATTTTTCCTTTCTTGTGACTCTTTAAAAACAATTATATAAGAACAAACTGTAAGCATATATTATGTAAATACACTTGTATGTGTTAGTTATATACTGTATTACTTTATAAGAAATGTCATTTTTAACACATCAAAGTAACATTCAATAACAGAAGGGAAAATATTTTCATTTAAAGGAAGTCAACTAATTATGCAACCTGCTTACATTTAGTTGAAGAAATGTCCTGTCTGAACGCAGTGGAGCATCCCTACAGAGATCAGGTCATGATAAACGGCTGTGGTTATTGACTCTGCAGGTGATCTCACTCATTATTAATAAATTCTCACTCTTCTGGGATGTCCAAGTACACATTTTCTGTAGTTTAATTTGCAGCTGTTACAAAATTTAAGGGAAAAACTGGTAAATGATTACAGTGAAGGCAGACCACGGTTAAAAATGCATTTTCTGCTTTTTAAAAATTGTAGTAAATGGTGTGATTAGCTTTTAAGAACGCTTTCAAATCTCTATCTTGTGTTAGTCACAGTGGCAGCAACACTAAATATCTTCAAATGTGATTAGATAGTAACATCGACACTTATAGCTGCATATTAGAATTGTGTCCCTATGCCGCCATCATCAGCAGGTAGTGAATGGTGAAGCTGGGTACCTAGTTTCGCTTGGTCACACTGACTTTCATTTACTTTTTCTCTCCTTTCTTAATTTACTATTATTATACATTACCAATAAAATGTATTACTTCTGTTAGGTTGTGAAAACATAAGACCTTTGTTAGATAGGTGTATTATAAGTGTCTTCCCAGCACCTCACCAAACCTGCATTAAAGCCAATGAGCCAGAAATATTACAAGTGAGTGATTTTTTTTAAACACACAAGAGAGTGTCAAATATTGAGGACACAAAATATAGAGGAACAGATAAACAGAATGCTTATTGTACCCAGGGCATACCTGTGATTGGGTTGATCCTACGCATGTCATGTCAGTGTTATGATGGACGTTATTCATTCATTTTTTATTAGTTTTCTGCACCTTGTGGGAATAAAGTATACATCTTTTCTTTGCCTCAAGGAATCCTTTTCTGGTGTTAGTTTTGTGTTTAAAGCCTCGTAAGAAAAGTTATAAGTTTTTTCATTATTATTTCACTACGCTTAATTGGGAAGCACTATTTTCTGTTATTCAGTTTTAATGTGGATCTCATCCAGAAGACGACATGTGTGGCATCCCTGGAGCGACCACATAAAAGTCGATACGCACATCCCTTACTTATTTAAGGTCTGGCTATTGAGCGTTTTCAGTGTGTTACTCTGTTGGAGTGATTCTACTGGTGTAAGACTTATCGTTTGTTTAGGAATTTTGACTTTTTGATCAGCATATGAGATTTATTGGAAAGAATATTTTGTCATCCCAGTTAAAAACAAGGCACATTTTTTGCCCAAATTCGTTCTCCTGGTTTTTATCATTTGTCATGCACGAGCGCATAGGGAGCTGCTTAAAGACCCGATGTGCACCACGACTAGTGGTGGTGGTCTAACCCTGCTCTCTCTCTTCCCATAGAAAAGATGAAGCGCCGCCGCCATAATCCTGCCCGGGCGACCAAACAACAACACTTCTGGGTTCCTTTCTTCCCTCTGGTCCCCCATTGATGACATACACTACCCATCCACCACCACGCCTTCCCAGCATTCCACGGGTCTTCATTTCCGGTCCGACTACATAAAATGTCCGTCCTCTCACTCATTTTTGTCTAATGTTATTTTTGTGTTTGAAGATAAGTTGGACCATTTTGTTACAGTATACGGGGCTCAAAACCCCAAACCTTGACCTGTTTTCTGTTTCGTTATAACACATTATAAAGCTTCTCTGTCTCCTGCAGATTGAACAGTGGGGTGGCTTGCCTAATTGCACAGCTCCAAAGTACAATTAACTGTAATCTCCTTCTCTGCTCTTGGTGCTGTCAGGACCCCGGCCTTTTCCTCTTGCCAATGAGCCTTTGCTCCAGCTCTCCTCCCATCTTTAAATTAAGACAACCTCTGATCTGCTTTAAATCTTTCATAGTCTACAACTTTAAAAATGTATCTCTGTTTCTGTCATTTGTTTGTTTGTTTAAAATGGCTAAGTACAAACCATTTTTATATTTATGCTGTTATAGTAAGGAGGATCATTTAAAAAATGACCTAGTATTCAACTCAAGGTAAGGCTACCACATACTTAACCTGCACATTCCAAATAAGTTTAGCACAAGAAGTGTTGTTATAAGCAAACAGCTGAATTATGCGCTCTGTTACTAAGTATGATTGATGTGCTATTCCTGTTGCTGCAGTCTTGTGGAAGACAATTGTGGAAACATAAATAAAATTTACTAAGAGTTATGTTTCTGTTGCCACAGTCTAGTCCATCCTGGTCTTTCCTGCCAGTGCCTGCCAGTAAACTGACATTGTAGCTAACTCTCCCCCTTCATCTTACAAATGATGAGCCCACAAGACAGTTTCAGCTGTTCAGCCCAATTATGTGGGATGCCTGCCTACCAGGCACTCATTGGTGAATGCCTCTTCCAGACCTGGCTGCAGAAGCAGGTCCTGCTAATCCTGTCCCAGCCGGGGTACACTGGTTTTTAAGTAATACCTTCATGAGGGTCTTTGTGAACCTTTCTTTGTCTAACCTTTCAGGCCAAACCTGTTTGCTAAGGGAGACCCTGCCAGGAGCACAAAGCTTCAAATGACCGAGTTCTGAGCATCTCTAAGGTGCACAAACCCCACCACCACATCAAGGTGACAGTCTAGGGTGGAGACCAAGAGGATAGAGGAACACAGGTACAACTACAAAAAAGGCACTATTTTGATATTTACAAATATTAATTTATTTTGTTTTACATTATAGTAGTATAGTTGTAGATCATACAGTAAAACTAGTATGATCAGGAGTGTTGAACAAGATAAAAGAGTAAGAGGCATCCAAAGTGGCCACATAAAGTATGCCAGAAACCTTTGTTGGCAAGCACAGAAGAGGTTAACTCCAAATCCATCCAGTCTTCACTGCTACTCCCAGTCTTCAGCCTATTAAGCCCTGAGAAGTAAGGACTGGCTTTTCAGTTCAAGAAAATGCAATAAAGTTCCAAGGTAAGTCAATAATGGCAAACAGAGTGAAATCATTTAAAATATTTCCTTGTTAATAGAAGACAATGCAAATCATTATAAAGAATATGTATTTGCAAAAATAGAAAATCCAAAAAAAGACCCAAAAGCAGTGGCCAAATGGCATTTGATAAACTTGACAATTGATAAACTTGTCACCACTAAATACCACTGGCCATAATGAAACTGCTGTACCAAACCCCGATTTATACAACGACAATGCCAGAATAGTCTCAGTTCCTGGATACACTCCCTGCACTTTGATTCTAGCCATTTGTCACAGAGAAACCTAATACAGTATTTATATTGTTTGTGTACAGTTTTTCAAACCAAAATGTAACTGAATATGGTGGTCACCTTGGATAGGGGATAGAGATCAATTCATTAAGGGTGGCCAGAGTGGTATTGGTTGAATATTATTTTGAATTTCAACAATAATAACCTCACTCTAATTTGGTAAAAAAAGAAACAAAAGTGACACAATTCAAATTAGCAAGAAACTTGATTAGATGAATATAATCTTTATTTTATTGAGCTTCTTCCTATGGTAAATGGCTTTTCAAGGCACTTTTCCAGTTATTAAGTTATCTTTAACTTTCTACTTATTATCTCTTACATTCTGAGAAAAGACAGTTTACATGACTTGCTTAGGGTCATTCAGGGTGGCAGAGGCAGGAGCAGATTTTGACAAACAAGCCTATTATTACACTATTCAAATAAAATCACTGAATATGGTGAGAATTAAAAAACAATACCAGGATTTCAATGCTGGATAGATAGATAGATAGATAGATAGATAGATAGATAGATAGATAGATAGATAGATAGATAGATAGATAGATAGATAGATAGATAGATAGATAGATAGATAGATAGATAGATAGATAGCAAACTACATTATAGTAGTATAGTTGTAGACCAAAATGGCCACATAAAGCAGGCCAGAAACCTGCTTAATAAAGACAGATCTTTATTTGTCCCCGGGGGGACATTTAGTGTTTTACAGAAGCTGTTCAAATAAATAAAAATTCATACACACTATGTTAGAGCGGCACTGCTGCCTCATAGTAAGGAGACCTGGCTTAACATCCCAGGTCTTCCCTGCTTGGAGTTTGCATGTTCTCCCTTTGTCTGCGTGAGTTTCCTCTTGGTGCTTCAGTTTCCTCACACCGTGTGTGTGTGTTTGCTGGCTGGTATAGGCTTCAGCATCCCCAAGGTGAGCCTTGTCTGGATTAAGCAGGACTGGTCTCGTCCATTTCAGGAGATGGACGTCTGAAGCGGAGCTCCGCTAGCAGTGACTTTATTTTCCCATGTAATTCATATTATTTAGAGGTATCCTGTATTTAACCCAACCCAAGGAACTTCCACTACAATATATAAACATGAATAACAAGAAGAGAAGTCAGAAAGAACCGGAAAAGAAACTTAAAGCTGCATCAAAGCTGCAATCCCACTTGCGGAGCACGACAGCCGAAGCGAACTGTCTGAACTGAAAGAGATGATGAAAGAGATGATCGTTACACTGGCCACTGCCACGGCTACGGCCATAAGTGAGCTTAAGAAGGAGCTTAAGAAGGATAACAAAGACCGGGAAATGCGTCTATTTAAATGTTTTGATGTGACCTTTAAAGGCATCGTGGAGAAATTAGAGGAACACATTGAAGAAAATAGATCCAAACTGAAAAAACTTGCAGATCAGATGAATGACGTTACAGATCAGCTGAAGGACGTTAAGCAGGCATTCACAGCTCGAGTTGAAACAGCAGAACAATTGGTATCTAACCCCGATGAAAAAGCTACAGCTGCGAATACTGAATGCAAAAAACTCGGAGACAGACTTGCGGCCCTGGAAGATGGATGCAGAAGGAATAATATAAGAATTGAAGGTATACCTGAGAAACGGGAAAGCTCAAGCCCAATGAAATTTGCAGTAGAATTACTCTCTAAAATAATTGGAGATGACTTTAAATTAGATACTGAGATAGCAGCAGCTTATCGCATACTCTGATCAAGCACCTTTAAACCCAAGTCTTTTATTGTCTGCTTTGAGTGATTACAATGTAAGTTTGATGCGATGGCACTTCTCAGACACAAGATAAGACATTATATTTGAAAATAATCTTATTTGTATTTTCCCCGACTTCTCACCATTAACACCTGCAAAACGCGCAGCCTACTTTAACATTAAAAAGCTGCTACAGAAAGCCGATATCAAATACAGCCTCTTGTATCCCGCCAAACTGAAAGTGGAAGTTCAAGACAAATATTATGTATTTTCAAGCAAGGAAGAAGCTGAAAAGGAATTAAAGAAGCTGTTCCCAACACCCTTTTGAAAGTCAATAAGGAGCCGTATTCCGTCGTGGCATGGGAAGGACTTATCATCTGCTGTCGGATCCACTTTTAAAGAGACTGGTATTATATAGTAATTATACATCCTTGTCTTTACTTGGACACTATATGTTTATGTTTTAATTACAGTTATAGACGTGAGTGTGTGGAAGTGTGGAAGTAATTAAAGTAGGGTTTGTTTTTTTTTTTTGTTTGTTTTTTTTTTACTACCTTAAAGTAGACTGTTTAACATCATACTCTTGGTTTATTGCTATTTCTACTATAGCATTAGGATCTACTATGTTTATCCTAGACCACTTTTTAAAATCATTCCCAGGGTTCATTATTTTATTATCTTAATATCTTAAAATTGCTGAATATTATATCTTAAGCTTAAAGACTGTTAATGATTATATTTTTGGCAGATAGTATTTAGACTTCAGCTGCAATAGATATCTCTACTTTGTTTTAATTCTCAAACTCCGCTGCGGGTTGGGGGTTGTTTTGTTTTGGACGTGCTTTGTCTCTTGGTATGTCAGAGGACTGGGACATTGCGAAGTGGGGTTTAGCCTCATGCGAGGAGGCAAAATGGGGGGGGTTGGGGGGATAAAGGGGGGAGAGAAGGAGAGCAGGCTATATCTAATCTATTCTTCTAATCCTTATAACTATAAATATCAACATAACAATAGGCTACATAGCAATAACTTGTGGGGAAATCCGAAATTAAGAATAAAACTGCCTCACTACCAGTTACGACTAAAAACTTAAAAACTCAGAATCAATGTCTCCATGATGGGACAGTTAACTTTGTCAGCTGGAATGTTAAAGGCCTGAATCACGAATTAAAGAGAAAGAAAGTATGCTCTCACCTAACAGGCTTAAAAGCTAAAATAGTATTTTTACAGGAGACCCACATACTAAGCAAGGATCAGTCCAGACTACAAAAAGACTGGACTGGCCAAATGTTCCATTCTAGCTTTACAAAGCAAACTATAGGTGTGGGAATTCTCATACACAGAACAGTCCCATTTGTAGCATCAGATGTAGTATCGGACCCTGAAGGGAGATATGTGATGGTCATGGGCAACTTATTTAACAGTAAAATGATTTTGATAAATGTTTATGCACCCAATGTCGATGATAAGGAATTCATGCAAAATCTATTTGCATCCATTCTCAATGTGAACACTCATAAAATTATAATGGCTGGGGACTTTAATTGTGTTTTAAATCCACTCTTAGATAGGACTCTTGTGACAGGGGGGACGACAACTAACACTGCAAAGACAATTACACAGTTTGTAACTGACCACAACTTATCAGACCCCTGGAGGTTTCTTAACCCAAACTCAAGAACATATTCGTTCTACTCACCAGTGCATCATAGCTACTCAAGAATTGATCATTTTTTTATAGATAATAATTTCCTGCCTACGATTAAATCGTGCAAATACGACACAATTGTTATCTTCAACCATGCCCCTCTAGTCTTGGAGCTAAAATCATTAAGCCCCTCACACTCACCTCGCAGATGGTGTCTTAACCCTCTTCTATTAGCAGACGAGAACTGTACAGAATTTATATCCAAACAAATCAGCTTCTTCATAAAGACAAACACACCCTCAGAGGTTTCTGCAGGAACACTCTGGGAAACTCTAAAGGCCTTCTTAAGAGGACAGATTATTTCATATCTTTCCCACAGAAATAAATTAGAAACCAAGAAAGTGTCAGAGCTAAGAAGCGAAATTACTGGAATAGATGAAGAACAAGCCAGGCGTCCAAGTGAAGCTCTTCATGGGAAAAGGCAGGCTCTGCATACAGAACTCAACATCTTGAAAACTAAAGAAACTGAACAACTTATTTATAAGTCAAGACATCATTACTATGAACATGGAGAGAAAGCTAATAAGCTTTTAGCTCAACAAATCCACAAGCAAGAAGTTCGCAATGCAATCCCAGTAATCACCAACACGAATGGAGAAGAAATCATTGACCATAAAAATATAATGCACACATTTAGAGATTATTATAAAATCTTATATTCTACTGAGTTCAAAGAAGACAACACACAATCGAATGCATTTCTGGATACATTACAGACACCACAAATAGATGCTTTAAGTGCTGAGGTACTGGATAAACCTCTGACCCTATCAGAATTACTAGATGCTATAAAGTCAATTCAAAGCGGGAAATCAGCAGGCCCTGATGTTTACCCCGTAGAATTTTATAAGAAATTCTCCACTCAGCTAGCTCCCCTCTTATTGGCAACATGTACAGAAGCTAGAGACAATAAAATTCTACCTCAAACTTTTCGTCAAGCATTAATCACCGTCTTTCCTAAACAAAATAAGGACTTGTTACAATGTGCATCATACAGACCAATTTCACTCTTGAATAATGATATTAAGATACTCTCAAAAATTATAGCTAGAAGGACGGAGAAAGTGCTGCCCTCGGTAATATCACAGGATCAAACTGGATTTATTAAAGGCCGGCACTTATCTTCCAATCTCCGACGCCTGTTTAATGTAATATATTCACCAGCAAAGTCAAACACCCCAGAGATATTATTATCATTAGATGCAGAAAAAGCATTTGATATGATTGAATGGAA
The DNA here is from genome assembly GCF_900747795.2 of Erpetoichthys calabaricus. Classification (NCBI taxonomy): domain Eukaryota; kingdom Metazoa; phylum Chordata; class Cladistia; order Polypteriformes; family Polypteridae; genus Erpetoichthys; species Erpetoichthys calabaricus. Next base: position 69,717,809 of record NC_041407.2, read on the forward strand.
CTACCTTTTCACTGCATTGGAGAAATTTGGGTTTGGCCCGAATATTTGTGCATGGATCAAACTACTGTATACCAATCCAGAAGCTTCAGTTTGTATTAGCAACATTTGTTCAGACTACTTTAAGCTAGAACGTGGCACCAGACAAGGATGCCCCTTGTCACCACTGCTGTTTGCAATCGCCATTGAACCACTGGCGGTTCACTGTCGAAATTCTTATCAGATAAAGGGGATTATCAGAGAAGGACTGGAACAGAAAATTTCTCTATATGCAGATGATATGGTTTTATATATATCAGACCCAGAAAACACTGTGCCTGCAGTTTTAACAGCACTCACAGAATTTCAAAAGATATCTGGTCTCAGAATTAATCTGAATAAAAGTATACTCTTTCCAGTGAATTCACAAGCATATAATATTAGATTGGACACCCTACCCTTTTCCATAGCAGATCAGTTTAAATACCTAGGGGCAAATATCACAAGTAAACATAAAGCTCTTTATCAACAAAATTTTGCCGTCTGTATGGAAAAAATTAAACAAGACTTGCATAGATGGTCAACCCTTCATCTCACTCTAGCCGGAAGAATTAACATTGTTAAGATGAATATACTTCCTAAACTTCTTTTTTTATTTCAAAACATTTCAATATATATCAATAAATCATTTTTTAAGCAATTAGATTCAAATATAACCTCATTTATTTGGAACTCAAAACACTCACGTATCTGAAGAGCGACCGTACAAAGACCTCAGGCAGAAGGTGGCATGGCTTTACCTAATTTTCAGTTTTATTACTGGGCAGCAAACATACAAGCTATAAAAACCTGGACACAAATAAATGAACATATACAGGTTTGGCCCACAATAGAAGTAAAATCCTGTAGTACTTCTTTATACTCCCTGCTCTGCGCTCCAATAAATGCAAGTTATCGCAAATATACTTATAACCCAATTGTGCTTTACTCACTCAGAATATGGAACCAATTCAGAAAGCAATTTAAGATGGAAAATCTTTTATCTGTGGCACCCCTGCAGGAGAACCACCTCTTTCAACCCTTGCAAACATATCCAGTTTTTACTACCTGGAAAAGATTTGGGATTAAATTGCTCAGAGATCTTTATATAGACAATATCTTTGCATCCTTTGAACAATTATGTTCCAAATTCAACCTCCCAGCTACACATTTCTTTCACTATCTTCAAATTAGAAACTGTTAAACAGAAACTTCCCGATCTTCCTCATCTCGTACCCTCCATGCTGGAAAAAATACTGCTCAATTTTGAAGAATTAGACACCATTTCCGCATTATATAAAATTTTATTAGAGTCCCTTCCTTTCAAAGATCCAAGAGAACAATGGGAAAAAGATCTCTTAATTAATATATAAGAAAAGGAGTGGAAGGTAGCATTGCAGAGAATTCATTCGAGCTCCATATGTGCAAAAGCATAGAATTATTCAACTAAAAATTATATATCGAGCTCATCTGTCTCGTTTAAAACTGTCCAAAATATTTCCAGGGCAAGATCCAACCTGCGAACGCTGCAACCAAGCTCCTGCCTCACTGGGTCACATGTTTTGGGCATGCACCAAATTAACATCATTTTGGACCAAAATTTTTAAGTGCCTTTCAGACAGCCTTGGTGTCACAATCCCTCCTAACTCATTAACAGTTTTTCCTTTCTTTTGTTTATTTTTGCCCTATTAAAAAGCCCTAAGCAATTCTCCTTTGGCCATGCTCTCCTTCTCAAGGGTGGAGTTTGATTTGTCTTCAATTCTTTTTTGTATAAATTTATCTATTTGTATGGAATGATTACAATAAAATTAATAAATAAAATTATAAAAAAAAAAATGACATGGTATGGCACACAGTGGTCTTTTCACACAACATGATGACTAAAAAGGAAGAAAATTTAAAAAAAAGAAGATACAAATTATTAAAATTATATATTAATATACGGTGTATACAATATACAATGGTATATTTACTCATTTAAATATAATGATAAAAGCAAGATATGTAAGAGTGAGATTTTTTAAACTTGGCTAAGGCTTTGCAAGCTGTATCCTCATCTTTTAGAAATATTTCATTAATTGTTGATAACATTATTATTTGTACTGTTTTATTCAGTGCGCACATCTTACAGTATCTCTACAAGTGAAGTGGCTTCCTTTCAGCAAAATGCACATTCTGTACTATGGTTATTGTTGTGCTAATTATGTTAATGGACAGATATTGTGAGGTTCCATTGGTGTTAATCAATTTTAAACTACTTTGTTTTCCTGTCTGTTTAAACAAATTTGCCTTTATGTGTATTCATTATGCATGTAGCAATGTGTAATTTCTTTTATTGCACTTATCTATCTATCTATCTATCTATCTATCTACTTATGAACTTCTGACAGCACTCCGAGCCTGCACTCGGTGCTGAATTGTGCTATGAATAATGTGACTGTAAATCTGTATAAAGAAAGAGATGGACCAATAGCCTGCTCTCTAAGGAATCTTTATACAACACCACTGGATATTGCTTCATAGAAAATGACACTGAAATGATATAATTAGTGTAACCATTGTTGTTTATCAAGAATAAACCTTCTGATGTTTGAAAAAGGTGAGCATTTAAACTGAGGAGGAGATTATTGGAAAAGTAATAGCAGCAATAAAATCTGCTAGCAGCATCAAAGTATATGTCATAAATTGAGTTATAATTAAAGGAATTTTGTTATCAACAAAGAAAATTGAAACCAACACTTCATTCACTTCAACCCTGCACCTTCCCCACCTACCTTTTTGAGACCCTGTCCCCTGACTGTCCTATCCCACCCCTCACTATTTCAAAAGGATCTGGGATCTTGGAAAAATCTGGGATCTACGCTAAAATTCACACAGTGCTTCACTATATCATAGTTTGAGTTCTCCTTAGATGTTATAGGCAGTGACATACCTAAGTTAGTGCAAAGCCCTGTCCAAAAAATAAACTAGACCACTGGATGCAAATACTTGCTGATTAATGGCTATGCATTGGGTTGGTACGAGAGTACGAGTGAGTGTGCCTTATGATGGACCCTGCTGTATATCTGATTATAACTTTAATAGGCTTAATGTTTTGACAGATCTGCATCCAAAAATGAATGGAGTAGTATACTATCATTCAGAAAAGAGCAGGATAGAGTGTTTGTACATACTGTAATGGCACTGACAAGTTACATCAGCTCAGGGATGAGTCACCCAAGTATGAGATGGCATTACATCACCAGTGGCAGGGGCGCCTATATAAATGGCAAGCCTGCAAAGTCACATGCTTTTCCAACTAGTGCGGCAAAAGGCAAGCAGTCCTTTTAAGGATAGCAAGCCACCTCAAAGAGCCATGTAAAGAGTAGAGACTATACACTGAAGCGCTCAGCACTAATGCTACAGTTATCATTGTTAGACCTCTTGATTTTACTGACATACACAATTAAGCATTAGAATCCTGGCCATCTTTTTCTGTGTCTTGGCATTATGAAAACAGCTGGTGAAATGAATGATGGAACTAATACACTTATAGGGTGATAAACTGAACATTTAGTAATTTCATTTTATACAAATGCACTATAGTTGTACATATGTGCAAGCACTCTGAGCCTGTACTCCAGGTAAAGAGCGCTATATAAAAAGAATTGAACTGAATCAAACTAATTTCAGTTTATTTCAGTCTATTTGCAGAGTGCTCTGTGTGGGCTGCCATTTTCATATATGTCTATTACACTTACACCATGTGTCTGAGCTTTAAAGGTACTCTTTCTTCTCTTCTGTCTACTGTTACAAATGAATACTCTTTGTTATTCTCGTTAGAATTTCCTTTCAGGTGAAGTGGAATTGATGTTTGATCAACTTGTTTCATCAAATGTGGGACCCAAAGCAAATCACTCCGATTTGATCTACTTTCTGAAAATCCACACTAAAATAAAAATGACACCAGTTATGACTGCTTATGTCTGGTTATCAATCTGTGTGTTCATTTGGGCAAGCTTGTACAATTAACATTAATTTTACGAGAGCCACTGAATATGCAGTTTATTAATATCTAAATGGAGCCATAAAAGTGAAATATTGACTGATGGATCTTTTATGATATGAAAGGCCCTTTTTTCTTCTAGCCAGATGTTTCAATTGGCATTTAATAAACAGGCTATTCTAAAATTATCTGTGCACTGCAGCTTTACAAAGACAATTGAGGCATGCACTTAGGGTAAACTTATTTTGTCAAGCTATTTTATCATTGCTAACAACAATGCTAATTTATTGCACGTGGGTAAATAATTCAAGATAAAAACAAAACAATGAAGTAGCTATTCTGAGTCGATAAACCAATATTTTAAGGAAAGTCAAGTCAAAATACACCAGAAAAAAAATTTGTACTGTTTTTACTTGCATGGACAGCTCTTTGGACCTCATATTGAGAGTTCATAGTGACAGCTTCCCAATGGAAATTCAACACTTGGAGTCAACTCCGGACCCTCTACCTGCGTAATAATTAATGAAATAATGAGGGACCTGCTCACACCTGACTATGGAACAGCTTGCCAGGCAATTGTCCAAATACTTTCGAGCCCCTGAAAATGGGGGACCACGTATAAAAATGGCTGTCATTCCTAAATGGCTCATATAATATTACTGTTAAACCCTTCGAATTAATGCTAAAAGCCTACACTTCAATCATGTACTGATTTTTAAATTTCAAATCCATTATGGTGATGTATGCATCCAAAATTATGAAAATTGTGTCACCATCCAAATACTTATGGGCCTAATTGTGTGTGTATATATATATATATATCTGCGGTGGGATTTGTTTCCTGCCTTGCGCCCTGTGTTGGCTGGGATTGGCTCCAGCAGACCCCCGTGACCCTCTAGTTAGGATATAGCAGGTTGGATAATGGATGGATGAATATATATATATATATCGGGTCACGAACATCTCGGACCATGTACAAATCAGGTTACGGCCGAAAAGTTCACCAAACTTTTGCATCTGTTCATGACCACACACTCGGGTGACGAACAAGCTAGTTTCCCTTCCGGTTCATACACGCCGATGATTTCCGCACGTGTTCAGTCTCTCTCTGTGTATTCCCTGTGCAGCGAGCGCGAGAGAGAGAGAGAGCGCGAGAGAGCGAGCAAGTGAGCAAGAGAGAGAGAGAGAGAGAGAGGGCTGCCTGCGTAAGGCTGAGAAGGCAGTTAAAGAATGCACCGGGCTTGTTTTTAAAGAGACTGCTTCAAGCATTGTTTTAACCTCGTTGTATTTAATGAAGACTTTTTTCTATTGGATTTTAACCTCCCCTTCACTCCTGTTTACAGCGATCAGTTTGTAGCGTGCATTGTTGCAATGTTGCTTTTCTCTGTTCAAGGTTTTCTCACTGTTATTCAATGTTTTTACATTTAGTTTACTATTATGCTGTGCATTCTATGGTATTATTAACTAATTTTGTGCTTAAAAATCTTAATGAATTACGGTCATGACCCGAGGTTCCACTGTATATATACAGTATATATACAGTTAGGTCCATTAAGTTAGGTCCGTAATTAGAATGCACAGCGTAATAGTAAACTAAATGTAAAAACACTGAGTAACAGTGAGAAAACCTTGTACAGAGAAAAGCAACATTGCAAGAATTCATGCTATAGCCTTACAAACCGCTCGCTATAAACACTTTTATTTTAATGAGTTTTAAACACAGAGAAAAACATGAACATTTGCATTGGGTTTTTTCTGTTTTCGCAGCTTAAGGATGGCTTCTTTCACCTGCATGGAGAGCTCCTTTGACCGCATGTTGTCTGTTCACAGCAAAATCTTCCACATGCAAGCACCACACCTCAACTCAATTCCAGGCCTTTTATCTGCTTAATTGATCATGACATAATGACAGACTTGCCCACACCTGCCCATGAAATAGCCTTTGAGTCAATTGTCTAATTACTTTTGAGCCCCCGAAATGAAGGGATTGTGTTAAAAAAAATGCTTTAGTTGCCTCACATTTTTATGCAATCATTTTGAATTAAAGCTGAAAGTCTGCACTTCAACTGCATCTGAGTTGTTTACAATTCATTGTGGTAATGTACAGAACCAAAATTAGAAAAAAGTTGTCTCTGTCTAAATATTTAACGACCTAACTGTACATATATATTGTCACACACGTGCGCTTCGGATGCAGTCAACAAGTCCTCAAGTGAGTGAAGAGTTAACAGATGGGGGGTTGTACTGTGGTAATGATGCCTCTCTCTCTGACCTTTTAGAACCAAAAACAATAAATAACTCAACTGTACCTGCACCAATCCATAATCATGGAAATGGCTCCTCATCCACTTCCATAGCTACGGCGCTACTTCCGGCTTCCGATGATGATGTCACTTCCGGTCCCCGCACTGATGGCGTCACTTCCGGCTGTAGAAGGTGGTGTCACTTCCGGTCCCACATTGATGACGTCACTTCCGGCTTTAGAAGATGACATCACTTCCAGGTTCCACATTGATGACGTCACTTTAATTTCCAGTAGCCATTTTCTTATCTGTATAAAAGCCATTATGAAACCGACCATTTTGTCGAATGTTGGATGATTTTTTCAGTTAATTTGACCATTAATATTGCAGCAGCAATATATGGGGCAAATCCCCAAAACATTGACATTGTATAGTGACGTTATTTATCACTATATATATATATATATATATATATATATATATATATATATATATATATATATATATTTTGTGGCCGGGATACACAGAGAAGAGAAGAGGGGGGAAGGCGCCTACTGTGGGACACTGCCTCCCCCAAGATGCCAGATGGTAAGTTCCCTGAAGCATAGCGGTGCCCCAGATCTTCACAGGGCACCATGGGATTTGGAGTTCAGCCTCTCAAAATGTCTTTTATAGATAATATGACTGCAAATGAAATGTAGACATGGCTTTCTTTGCATTATGCTTTTTAAAGTACATTTTTCTTGTTATCTTTAAGGTTATGTATGTCCTAAACATTTACACTGTTATTAACGTTCATCATCAGCCTCCTGCTTGTGTTGATATTATTAAGGTTTGCGTATTCTTACTCCTGGAGAAGTTAATACAAAAAGGCATTAGTCTAAATGCTACCTAATTACCTTATTAGATGTATTTGCAATGGACCTTGAAGATAGTTTCTACCTGACTTTCATGCAGTATCGAAAACCAGGGCATATTATAATAAGATGAAAATAAAATTTGATGGATGACAGTGCAGAAATAATAATTTGGCAAAGTCATTGCAAAAGACTGATTAAAAATTAATGATAAATGCAGAAAGCCCATTCTGGCGCAAGGGCTGAGGAGACAATTAATGCTTTTTTATTAAAACAGGAATTCTGAAAAATGAGCCTCAAGTAGAAAGGCAGCAAAACATGTATGATTTTGTAATTGGGTCATAATGATAAATATTGTTCTAATTTGGAGGTGAAACATGAACACCAAAATAAAATTGCAGCTTCTCATCAGCGTTTAATGGTTGTATTATTAATTTATTAAAGACAATACATAAATTCATTGTTTTTCAATTATAAACCAGAAGCAAGGATCACATTTTAAATTAAAAATACGTTTTTGCAGCCTTGCCTGGAAAGGTGGGAAATAATGGAACATTTGACTCTTTAATTGTCAATCTGACAAGCCATTTTTGAAGCAAATAAAGCTGAAGGTGATCCAAGGTCGGTCGTGACTTTGCAGTGGCTCACTTCTCTAATGTATGTTTTTTAAAGACAATCAATTTAGTTTCTTACAGCGGTTATGAGTTTAATTTATCATTTACAGCAAAATCCATTCTAGTTCCAGAGTGCGGCTAAGGAAGGAATTGCCACTTTAGGCGTTGTCTCATCGAAAATGGTATTCTACAAAATAAATGCATATTAGCTCAAATACTAGCAAGTGTTCAGTAAACCCTGGCTGAAAAAGGAACACTAATCAAATACAGTTAGCCAGATAGTGGTGACAATTTGCCGTCTTTCTTTTGGAATCAGGAGTAAATAAAGTTATAGATCTACTTTTCTCAATTGTCACTTTTTATTTCTTTTATATCAGGCAAAGTCTTGATGACACTCCTCCTTGCCATTTTTGTTCATGTTTCTCTTGTTTGAGCTTAAAATTATATGGATATTGTCCTTTCCAATTCATTCAGTGTACTACATCCTGTTACAAGTTTCACATTTTGTTTATCTTTTTTATATAATACGCTGTCCATTTGTCTGTCCAGGATTTTAAATCACCTGTAGCTCGCAAACCATTTGACCTATTGACCTATTGACACATATACTACGTGACGTCTACTGTCCGCTTTCAGGATGATGCTTGGCCTCCAAGGTTATTCCTCTTTTTATTTTTATTTTATTTTATTGTAGAATCAACTCTTGGCAGCATGCAGCACATGAGTATGGGCGCCATTCTCATCCATACCACCTTCGCTGTCTCTTCCCCCACCTCTTCATATCTTAAATCATTCTTGAGGCAGATTGAAGACTTAAGTGCCAGCTTAAGTGAAAAAATAAGGAAAACGTTCTAAGTAATTGCAACACAAACACTGACTTAATCAGTTTTAACGCGAAAAGATGCCGACGAAAGAAGAGAAGCAGCGGGCCGCTAGGGTGGAGAAAAGAAGAGCTGCTCAGGAAGCAGCAAGCGCATTAACCTTTGAGCAAACAAATGCTAAACTTACAGAGAAAGAGGATGAAAACTAGGAATGCTCAAGTCAAGTGTATTCCATGCAGTGCGCCGCTACTGGTCTGAAATATTTAATAACCAATCATAGGCACATACTGCTTCATTTCTGAAATACATTTAAAAAAGAGTGTAACTCTATAATTAGACAGTTATCTCTCTGCATTGTTTTGTGGTAACACCATACTGTACTAACACAATGATGGTGTTGAAAACAAAAACGAATAAGGATAATGGAGATGAGAAAGAATCTTAGCCAACACAAGACAAAGCCAAAACCAGGAAAAAAGGTAAAAACCAAAACACTAACGTCTAATACACAAACCAAAAGCTTAGTTAAAAACCTCCTCATGAATCAGCACAGGAAATCTTGAAAAAGTGTGGCCCAGTCCAAGCCCAGACTTTAATCCCATAGAGCACATGTGGACAGATTTAAAGATGGCAGTTTACAGACGCTTCCCAACCAGTCTAATGGAGCTTGAGAGGATCTGCCAGGAAGAATGGGATAAACTGCCTGAATCCATGTGTGCAAATTTTGTTGAGACTTACCCAAAAAGATATGAAGCTATAATTGCTGCCAAAGGGGATTCTACGAAGGTTTGAATTAAGAGTTTCAATATATACATACAGTACATATAAATGAGAGATTTCTGTTTTTGATTTTTGTTAGATTTTATTAAATTTGCAATCCTTTCTGAAAATGTGTTTTCACTTTGCCATTATATTGAGTGTAGTCCGATGGACAAAAAATGTAAAAAATACAAAATGGCACTGTGATGATGTCAAAAGTGTGTAACAGTAAAATGTAATGACAATGCAATTTTAATAATGATAAAACCACTTGAGCCCAATTGAAAGAGAAAGATCAAAACAAGAAGCTTAAAAAAGCCACAGATGTTCAATGTAAGTCATGACTGATGTCAAAGAAAATACCCATTGCTCCTGATATACAGGAGAAAATGAGATATTATGGGGAATAGCAGCCTTGAACATTGTTTTTTTTTTCCGCAAACTTCAAAAATGAATAAATATAAAAGTTATGTAATCTGTAAGTTAACAAAAAGATGAAGCTCTTCAGGAGTTATTGCCTCTTCTTGTAACCTTGTATGTTTCTATTAATACTAAGCCCAGCTGGAATACATGCCATATTCTTCTATGAGAAAAGTGTTTAAATGCACTGCCAAGGTCATTTAAATGTATAATACTGACCCGTAACATTCCAGGTTTCTTCTTCTGTTAAGTAGGTGTTCCAGGTGGTTCTTAACCTCTTGTCTGTAAATATGGCTTCTTTGACTTCTTAGTGACAAATTTAGAACCAATTAGCACTAATTGCACAAGTCGTTTGAAAAGGTAAGCAGCTGGCCACTCCAAAAATAAGCCCAGATCACCACAGCTCTCGTCACATAAGAGCAAAACATCTGTTATTTTTAGTATTTCAGTACACAACTTAGGAAATCATTAAAAAAATCAAAGGAATATTTTCAACAGGCATAAGAATAATCCTACAGTTCCAAAATATATTTCAAAATGCACATTCTCCATTTTAGGTGTTTGTTATCCATCTATGCATTATTGAACCCAAATAATCCAGCTTTGGGAGAAAACCAGGATCCAACCCTGGATGAGACAACCAGGCCATTTCAGAGCTTTTTTAACACATCCATCCAGAGGAGTCAAATATCCAACACTTAATAAGAGTTGCTTTTTCATGTATACACTGTGTTTATACGATCCACACATTTTATAAAGAACATTAGCTATGTTGCCCGTCTAAGACAGGTAGAAATCTAAATAATCAATGTAGTGTATCAGTGTATTCAGCATTGACGTTTGAAGTGCTCTATCTATTGGAATGTATTTTGTAATGCATTTAGTAAGAAAATGCTTTGCATTTGTCATTCCAACAGATGGTGCATTACAAACATTTGTAGTAATAAAATGCAATGAATATGTCTCTGTTATATGCCATTTGGTACGAGATTCATAAAAGCTGTGTTAATGTCTGTGATGTGCCATCTGTTGGAATGACAAATGAAATGCATTGTATTACTACAAATGTTTTATTTCTACAAATGTAGCATATAACAGAGACATACAGTAGCAATCGGTCAGACACACAATCCCACCCACTTAATAAAAGTCATGTGTGTATTGTGTTCATACGATCCAAACATGTTTTAAATTTCAATAGACAGTGCACTACAAACATTAATGCTGACTACACTGAAATCAACATTGATTATTTAGATTTCAATCCATCTTAGACGGCAGCAAAGCTAGTGTTCTTTATAAAATGTTTGGATCATATGAAAACAATACACACATGACTTTTATTAAATGCTTGATATTTGACTCATCTAATGGATGGATGTATTGACCTACTGCTAAGTGAAATGCAATGTGTCTGCTTATCTTTTAGTTATGACATACCGTCAATCAACATAAATTCAAATGCAATGTGCTTTTGGATTGAATTTTAAACTGACATGAAAATTGTATGCTGTAGTGTTAAGCAATTGATCATTTGGTTGATATGTTTTTAATTATAATACGGTATAACTGTGCCAAAATTAAATAGCCCACTTGCATAAGTTTTGCATTTGAACATAGTTAACACTTTGGATTGCATTTTATTTTGGCACACATAATCTTCAATAGATGGCTCATCACAAACATTAGCACTGCTTTTACAGATCCCATAGCAAATGGCATACAGAAATACAGCAGCCAGACGGACTCACAGATACACAGACATACACTTGTATTTTTATTAAGGTGGATTACTGAATAGGCTGATTGAGTTGTTGCTTTTCAAAAAATGTCAGTCATTGTCCAACCCGCTATATCCTGACACAGGGTCATGGGGGTCTGCTCGAGCCAATCCCAGCCAAAACAGGGCACAAGGCAGGAAACAAACCCCACCGCAGATATACACACACACAATTAGGCCCATAAGTATTTGGATGGTGACACAATTTTCATAATTTTGGATGCATACATCACCACAATGGATTTGAAATTTAAAAATCAGTACATGATTGAAGTGTAGGCTTTTAGCATTAATTCGAAGGGTTTAACAGTAATATTATATGAGCCATTTAGGAATGACAGCCATTTTTATATATATATATATTCACGGCATTCGTAGTCTGAATCACAATCTGATTGTATATATACACACACAATTAGGCCCATAAGTATTTGGATGGTGACACAATTTTCATAATTTTGGATGTATACATCACCACAATGGATTTGAAATTTAAAAATCAGTACATGATTGAAGTGTAGGAAAATGTTGCATCTAAAAATATGTCATATACTGTATAAGTGGACACTTTTGGGTGGTCTGAGGTTGCAGATTACAACAATAAACACATTATTCCTATGAGACACTTTTGGTTAGTGTGAGGCCAAAGTTATGTTTTGTGTTTTGACTTCATGGTTAGGATCAGATTGTTGGTTTGGCACAAAGCTACTCTGACCTTTTGATCATGACTGTGGCTTTGTTTCTCAATAAATGTCTTTTCTGCCGGCGCTTTCTTACTCTGTTTGTGTGGCAGGACAACATGTATGTATTTTTTTTATCTGTATGTCTTTTTGTTAGTATTGAACAACTGTCACTATTTTAAGCAAACAACGTCATTAAGAATTTCATTGTACATGACAGTAACCATGAACTTGTCCTTGATATATACAGCATATTGCTCAGATTTTGCACATGCCAATAAGCCGTACATTAATGTAGACTATTAAAGGAATGCCCTCAGTTACAAGAAAAGCTTACAAAATCTTCATGAAAGTCCTCCTTGCTAAAAATCAAACCTTGTTTAAAGGCTGGGAACCGGCAACCCTCCTTGTGAACTCTGACAGTCACTAACTAAAATGGTTAACCAATCACAAGTATTCTGTGTGACAAAAGGCACAGCTGCTTCATTGCTCATGCCAGGTATATCCTTGGGGTATCATGGGGGGTCATGAGGTCACTGGAAAGAGGTGTGTGGTGCTCCCAATCTCTTTGCAAAAGGATGAAGATCCAAGTCTTTAGAGTCCTGGTGCTTCCTGTCTTGTTATATGGCTGCGAGACATGGACACTATTCCGTGACCTGAGATGAAGACTGGACGACTCCCTCAGTACTGTGTCTCTTTGGAGAATCTTTGATCCCACTGGTTTGACATTGTGTTGAATGAGCTATTGCTCATTGAGTCCCAAATGAAGCACATTACCTGCATTGTAAAGGAGCATCAGTTACAGAACTACACCCATGTGGCATGATTCCCCGAGGGTGATCCGGCTTGCAGCCGAGTGGCTGGACTAGGCCAAAGGGACGCCTACGTAACACCTGGCTGTGGCAGATAGAGGGTCATTTCTGGAGGGTGGGACTGGACCGCATGTCTGCCTGTGGGGTTTCCACCTAGGATCCTGAGCTGTTTCGTCATGTGGTGGGTGTGTCAACGTGCTGTACCAGTCCAAACCCCCCAACTTGACCTGACCTGACCTGTTAACAATAATATTGATCTTGACATGGTGTCAAGATTCTGGATATGTTTGGGTTGTTTTGTTTTATTTCTGATATTTGGTTGGATCGATTCTTTGGCCTCCATTTTTGATTTGCTCTTGTGTTAATGATATCATAAACATACATGACAGATGTGCCCTGCCAAATGAGAAGTCACAGAATCACATGACAAAAGCTGAACTTTAAGCATAGTACTTTTAGAAAGGTTTTGCTGCTATTTTTTTAAAAACAAGGACATTTCAAACGTAATATTAGGGAAATGAGACTTTACATTAAGTAACACTACCAGGAAAAAATGTAGATTGGCTTTGTTTTCGGTGGATTGGCGATTCTAAATTGGCCCTAGTGTGTGCTTGGTGTGTGTGTGTGTGTGTGTCCTGCGGTGGGTTGGCACCCTGCCTGGGATTAGTTCCTGCCTTGTGCCCTATGCTGGCTGGGATTGGCTCCAGCAGACCCCCGTGACCCTGTGTTCGGATTCAGCGGGTTGGAAAATGGATGGATGGATACTTTGTTAACTTTTTGGTGGACTGTCTCTAGTGATGGCTGTCTGGTTTCTGTGTACCAAGTGTCACCTTAAGTAGTGGCTTTCTTTATTTTGAGTTGCACCTTCACAGAACCGTCTCAAGGGAAGGGAGGGGCGCAGGGTGACATTGGTGTCACTGCTGTGGGGAGTGTGTATGTGTGTGTGTCTGCCTGCCTGTCTCAGAACCAGCATTGTGGGATTGTTGTGTGGAATGGTGGCAAAAGGGAGGAGTGGTAGTGAGGTTTCTATTGCTGTTGGTGCTTTAAGGTGTCTCCTCAGCATTCTTCTTGTTGACATCACCACCTATGTGCTTTTCTTCTTTTTTTTTTGTATAGTTTGTTATTCCCCGAGGGGGAAATTGTCTTTTCGCATTACCTTTGTACTTCCTCTTTCTGCTTCCTTTTTCTTTTCTCACATCCACTGTAGCAATTTGATGCTATCTCTACTTGTGCACCTGCTCTCTCACTAATTTTAGATTTTAATCAGGAGTACAAATAAGAGTTTTATCTGACACTTTATTCAAATTTTGAAACATGGAAAATCTTTTATCAGTGGCACCTCTGCAAGAGAACCACCTCTTTCAACCTTCGCAAGTATATCCAGTTTTTAATACCTGGAAAAGTTTTGGGATTAAAATGCTCAGAGATCTTTATATAGACAACATATTTACATCTTTTGAACAATTACGCTCAAAATTTAACCTCCCAGCTACACATTTCTTTTACTATCTTCAAATTAGAAATTTTGTTAAACAGAAATTGCCCAATTTCCCCCACCTTGCACCCTCCACAATGCTGGAAAAAATACTGCTCAATTCCGAGGAAACAAACACTATTTCCGCAATATATAAAATCTTATTAGAGTCCCTACCTTTCAAAGATCCAAGAGGACATTGGGAAGAAGATCTCTTAATCAATATATCAGAAAAGGAGTGGAAGGTAGCAAAGCAGAGAATTCACTCGAGTTCTATATGCGCAAAGCATAGAATTATTCAACTAAAAATTATATATCGAGCTCATCTGTCTCACTTAAAACTGTCCAAAATGTTTCCAGGCCAGGATCCAACCTGCGAGCGCTGCAACCAAGCTCCTGCCTCACTGGGTCACATGTTCTGGGCCTGCACCAAACTAACATCATTTTGGACAAAAATTTTTAAGTGCCTCTCAGACAGCCTTAGTATCACAATCCCTCCTAACCCACTAACAGCTGTGTTTGGTGTCCTTCCAGATGGACTGGAATTGGAGAAGGACAAACAAACGGTGATTGCATTCACTACATTCTTGGCACGCAGACTTATTTTGTTAAATTGGAAGAATCCTAATTCTCCTCTTATAAGTCAGTGGGAAACCGATGTTTTATATCATTTGAAATTGGAAAAAATCAAATTTTCAGTTAGAGGATCTGTACAAAATTTTTTCAAAACATGGCAGGATTTAATCAATATTATTTTAGAATAAGAGAAATAACTATTATTGCATTTAACTCCCTTCTCCATCTCTTATTTATATAGATATTTACTTCTCCCCTTCTTTTGTCTAATGTTGCCTTATTAAAAAGCTTAAAGAAATTTTCCTTTAGCTAAGCTCTCCTTCTCAGGGGTGGGGTTTGATTTGTTTTCAAATTTGTTGGGTTATAAATTGATCTGTTTGTATGGAATGATTACAATGAAAATTAATAAAATAAAAATATTTAAAAAAAAAATAGAAAATTTTGAAACATATGTGTTATGGGGTAGTATGATTTATTAGGTTTTATTTCATGTGCTTAAAATCTAAGTAATCAGCATAGACCTCAGTGTTAACATTTGCAGTGCACCATCTATTGGAATGTATTTTGTAATAATTGCAGTACTAAAATGCATTGCATTTGCCATTCCAACAGATGGAGCACCAATCACAAACATTTGTATTAATAAAACGAATCACTACAAACATTTGTGATGTTCCATGTTTGAGAATGACAAATGTAATGCATATGTCTCTGTTAAATACTAATTAGTATGGGATTTGTAAAAGCAGCATTAATTCTTCTGATATACCATCTGTTGGAATGAAAAATACAATGCAAGACATTTATTCTTTTATTAAGGTGAATATTTCATGATGTTAAACTGTAAGTTCTTTTTTTTCTACTTGAACATTTGACCTTTCCCCTACCAAAGGGCAGACTAGCAAGATAAAAGGTCAACACTTGACATGGTTAAAGGCTCATTTAATGGACTTTCTATAAGCATAAAAGGAAAGATGTCGAGACCCTGGAAATTTTTGTGCATGCACACAATATAAACATTTGTTGATGTGATCTGTCAAAATGATATTGGACACTGAGGGGCTCAGGGTGTTCACCTTGACCCTGAAAAACTTTCAAAAGTCAGCAGCTGAAAAGAGAACAGGGAAGAGAGTGAACCAGGAAGAACGCAGACACCAAGAAATCCCATGCCGTGAAACACAACAATGTAACAATGTAGTGGGGCCACATAGGTATTGTTGTTTATAGCGTTTTCACCCAATCGCGTCTCGTCACAGCACCCTGTCTAAACTAATATGTGTCTGTTTAAATGTCGTCCCCGTAATGAGGAGGATGGGGAGGCAGCACCCCTGGACATATCAGTACTAGAGTTTTGCCAGTTGCATCCGGCTCATCATTATTTAAACGATCAAGAGGGAAAGAAGAATGAGGAAGGAGAGAGACGGAGATTTCAACTACTGACAACCGATCATCATTTTTCTGCCGTTATTTACATTGCGCCTTGTTCCCAGTTTGCGTCTCATTCAGCCAGAATCATTACAACACAGTCATTGCCAGAAACCCCGGGGTTGGACATTATTATCCACCATCCGCTGAGGAAGCACGGTGAGATTGTTCTGTTTTATTCAGGAGATTCAAACACAACCATTTTGATCAGCCATCAGTATTCTGGACAGTTATTTACCAGGACTCAATTTCATGTTCATTGACATTTCAGTATTCATCCATTGTTATTATTTGTAGTGTGTGTTTGTTATACGTGTGCAGGGGCAAGGGAGGTTTTGTTATTATATATGTGATGTTTTCACTTTTGCTGGTTTGGTGGAGGAATATATATATAGATATATTTTACGTCAAGGATTTGTATTATTATATTTGTCATTGTGTTTTATTTAATATATTTCTGCACTTATTTTACATATCTGCTTTTGTTTACTTGTGTTTAATGATTGATTGAGGGGGAAATATTATTTGTCAGAGGTACGGCTTGGTATAAGTAGGTTCATCTCAACAATTTATCCAGGCCACAGGTCCTGGTAGTGTGGCTACCGGCTGGGTAAGGACTCGGCCATTTCAACCTCAAAAGTCACATTGGGCATGTCAGCCAGCATCATCTATAAAAACTCCAGAAATATCCAGGTTGTGTGTTGATTTGTCACATATTTAAGCCTATTAATTCTAAAGGTTATAATGACTGAATTAAAGTTTAAACCTGACCCTTGCTTGCCTTTTTGCTTTATCTTGTCAACTGAGGTATAAAGAATAAGAAGAGATGTCCTCCAATAGGGAAAGTGAAGCACAGCAGCAGCCAGTTCTGGGTGTAGAGCAGGCCATAGTTCCAGGTGCAAGTGCATTGAGACTGTAGGCTGTGTTTCATTTCATGCCAAATGACTGCAAGGATAATATAACAAGAATTGGGAATAAAAAATCTTTTTTAGGATAAACTCAGCACAAAACCCTTCCATAATAAAACATGTGTATTTATAGTTTTATGTACATGTGAATAGGGGCTGTCTGCTTTGCTCACCTTTGAGACGACTGTGCTGGCAGCCTATTTGGCTATTGTTTTTTTGCTATTAGTGCATTAGTGTATTATCGTGGTATTTCCCTCTACTTACCCTTTACCTACTTTTGCCTGTACTCATCAGATTCATTACAAGTTGGTCTACTGTTGCACCTTAAGATTATCACACACACACATAGATATACACATATACACAGACCCTAACCACAACAATGCCCTATGAATGACACACACAGCTGGTTAACCTCTAGCACTTTAAACCACACAAGTACCGTAGAAATAACACAACCTGTCACTCTCTCAGCACTTCAAGAGACTTAATTATTATCGGCACGAACAACATACAATGTTTTAAAGATTTCTCAGACCTTAATATTACTTTTGGTCTCCAAGAATACATTTAAACATACAAAGACTCAGCATCATTGACTATAGGCCATTTATCAACCAAGAATACCTTACTTTAAGTACTGTTCCCTTCTATTGGGTGGAGATCTCACCCTCAGCCCTTAATAAACCTCACAGCATAGAATTAATGGCAAACTCCTGTGCTCAGAGAAATCTACGTTATTACCGTATATACTTGCAGATAAGTTCTCATGTGGATAAGTCGGGACTTGATTTTACTGTATAATTTCTGGTATTTTACAATGTCGGTTGTATATGTCGAATGCGGAAAACTCACACTATTGGTCCAAGAGATTATGATATGCTAACACCCACCTGAGAGAGTAGCCACAGAGCACACTGCCTTTTTTTTCTATGTATTGTGCCTACGTGACCACACTGTAATACCTGAACTATTCCGAAGCAACGTTTGCACTGTTTTGTGTTTTTTGTATCTCACACCCTCATACACCTTTATTGTAAGAGCATCCCTTTTCTACGATGGAGCATTTGATCAGAAGAAAATATGAAGCTGGATTTAAATTAAAAGTCGTTGATGTGGAGAAAGAAATTGGTAACTGCGCTGCTGCAGCAAAATTCGATGTGAAAGTGATGCGAGATTGGAGGAGGCAAGAAGATGTAAAAAAAAAAATTGGAATTAAAGAGTCGCATAGTGTGGGGGAGGAATGATCTCCTCAGTCTGTCAGTGGAGCAGGACAGTCGTTGAAGCTGCTCCTCTGTCTAGAGATGATACTGTTCAGTGGATGCAATGGATTCTGCATGATTGACAGGAGCCTGCTCAGCGCCCGTCGCTCTTCCACAGATGTCAAACTGTCCAGCTTCGAGCCTACAATAGAGCCTGCCTTCCTCACCAGTTTGTCCAGGTGTGAAATTAAGTGTTGCATTTTTGAATGGGCATATAAGTAGTGTTCTGATTTTATGATAATTTTTTTGGTTTTGGGTCCTTGTCAAGACCCGATTTATATGTGAGTATATATGGTACTTTAATCACTCCAGACATTAAGACAAAGAATAGAAAGTTAAAAGCAGCATGGTATTTATTACATGAATAATAATACTAGTAGAGAAAATCATAAAAGAATAGAATAGCAAAGTCTGGAAAAAGCTTACGAAAAGTTAAAAGATGACAAGAATGAATGTCACAGGCTGCTTGTGATCTAGCACTCATAGTTGTTCATGAGATGCTTTTATTACGTTCAGATTGAAACGGCCGTATGTTGCCAGCGCCCTCTTCTGACGTCGGTCTGTTCCCTTCTCCTGACATCTTCGTCTCTTCTTCTTCCTCCCTCCTATGTCGTTCTCCAGACAAGGCATATTTATTATAAAATTGTTAGATATTCTGATTGGCTAGCTGTCAATATGATGAATGAATTCACTCATCCGTTTTCCTAAACAATAAAACTTTTTTGATGTTGCTTAGTACCTACTGGCATGTCTTCCTTTCCCAGGCTGTAAACCCATTTAGCAACTTGTTGTCCCAGATGTCCATCCTTTGTCAGGTTATAAAGTAATTCTCCTAAATTGCTGGTCATTTTAAACAAATGTAACTGTGATTTAGGAAAACAGATTGTCTTTGATCTTAACTGTTCATGCAAGCATTAAGTTCATCTGTTGTTTTGTCTTGAACAAAATATAATGAAAAGATATTCCAAAAATGTATAGATTTTGTACCCCACAACAGTCCATTTATTGATAAACATCACCTGATTAGCCCAGTTTAGCTGCCCATCCATTTTCTTAGCAGCTGTCTGTTTCTGCTTAACCAGGGAAGTGGGAAGTTTTGACGTTTCTTCCATCCACTTTCACTCTGACAGTGGTGTATTTTGTATACCTGACAGCCAATAACTGCTTGTCTCTTACAGTATGTCTGTTCCTATCTTGTTGATGGAACTCCGGAGGTCACCCAACCAGTAGTTGTCTCATTCTATTCTAGTTCTTGTGTTGTCTCTGTATTTATTGACAATAAGCAGCCAACAAAATTCCTTACTTTGATGGCTTGGAATGGTTGTGCACTCAAACCATCCCCATCCTAAGTGAGGTGGTCCCTGTACTGTCCCTGTTTTTCTGCACATCGGGTTAGCTGCCACCTAGGAATCTGTCTTTTCAGTCTTCTACTCACAATTGCTGTCCTTCTGTGAATTATGAATCCCCTGTTCTATGCAGCATATGAAACAGTGTGTTGTAAATGATATTATAATATCCTTTGATACATAAAATGCTACAATAACTATGCTTTTAGACTTAAGTGGAATCTTTGATACTATTTATCATACCTTCCTATTACACAAGCCTGATACTTTCCATTTTCATTTGTATGCTGATGATACTTGGCAGTTTTTATCAATAAAACCAAAGGATACTTTTTCTGCTGTAGCAATTGACTATTTTACAGAGGCATAGGCAGGGAGGAGTGGAAATGTTCTGTGCTTATATTAAGGAAAAAAAACAGACATACCTTAGGGAATAGAAGTGAAAATTCTCAGAGCCACCAGACTTTATGGACAAGTCCTATGACACCTCTATTTAAGGCTATGTACAACATTTATCTCAAAATTGAGTCTTTCACATATGTCATGCTGGTTTGACATCTCTCATTTATATACAGTAAGTATTTAGAAATTTATTACAAATTCCTAAGCTAAGACTAATGAGGCTGTTTAATAATTCTTCCCTAATTCTATACCTTTCTATCCATGACATGCTGAACACCAACAGCAATCACTTTAATTTAATTAGATACTTGTGAGGTGCTTTTTGAAATTAAACATATCATAGGGCATGCAATTACCAAGAGTTTTAGTAGCTTTACTTAACAATAACAATAATTGCCTACTTTTCTTTGCCATTTTCATTCCCAAATGATTTCTTAAGATCTAACTGACTAAACTGCGCATTAGCGGTTGCCACAGGGTGACTTCCAACAGGACCTCCGTTTTATGTTTCATTCAAGACGATTAAGCGATTTGCTGAAGGTCACACTGCATGTTGGGATCCAAACCAAAAACCTGCTGATTTGTTCTCAGCACTTCACAAGGACACTTTTAGATTACTTTAATTGAAATAAATTTGCAGAACTACAGTATACAAGAGCAGCATTATAAGGGAAATGGGAATGTTTTCAGGAGACAGTCAGCCAAATGAAAATAGGTCTAGCATATAGAAATAACAGTTGTTATTTTTTAGACTTGTATTTTTATTATTATTGTCAAATTTGTTTTCAGTTTCTCAGTGTGATAATGCTCTTTTTTCTCTTTGATGAAGAATTATTATTTCTACCTTATTACTGAATGACAAACATATGATCTTTAGTTGCTAAAAAATAGGGAGCAAAACTATCAATTTTATTCTCTTAAAACATAAATTAAATCATGTACCAAATGTTGGTGCCGAATATCATGGAATCTGATCACATCTGATCCTTCATTTAACCTAAAAGTACAAGCCCTGGTGAAAGCTCCAAGACATCAGTAATAGAATTCACTAAATCGTGTACATCATTGTGTCAGAAGTAAGATACACCAAAGAGGCCGCAGACATATAATTCATAACTCTGGCTTTCCTTCTGAGGAAACAAGGTCACAGGCAAAAGTCTTCTCTATTGTCAGATGAAACAAACTCTCTAGATTTCCTTTTCAGCTACGTACCTACTTTTCAAATTTTATGGAAAAATTGTTTTAACCCTTTAAACTTGGCCCCAGTGTGTTTTGGAACCGCCAGAGGGACTGAACAATAATTCAAATTTTTTTAAGAAACATTAATTTCCTTATTGTAAGAATTACAGTACACTGTTTTTCCAGTAAAATGCCATACTGCAAATTCCAATACCACATTTCAATGTTTTTCTTTCTTCCTTCAAAGATGGCCGAATTCCTGCAGTACTGTAGCCCCTGCCTCCAACTGCCCCCCATGGCTTTATTGAACATCCTGATTCAATTGAATATCATTTGATGGAGAGACTGTTACTTACTAAATGAGACGGGTGTTTAAAGTGTTAAACGACACCATATTACACCTTCTACCTTCTATGTGTTCCACTTTCTATATCTTTCAGAAATGCTGTCTTTTGTAAAGATGTTTTTGAATCTTGCAACTATTAGTGCTGTAATTTGGATATACGGTATAGTTTCTTTACCAACTTTAAATATTCTGACAGAGTAAGATCTTCCCTTCAATATGATACATACGTCGTGGGTCTTCAGTCATGGTAATGTACCTCTATAAATGCTGTCACACACCTGAGCTTGGGATGCAGGCTAAGGGCAGAAAACAAGGGCAGCGATTGACAAAGCATACTAACCTTTCTTCTCTTCTGCAGATCTCTTGAACAGAAGCCCACCTAAAACTTCACCAGGTCCAGCATTCCCTTCCTGACCACGCCTTCATGACCTCACTTCCGACTTGATCCCTCACAGACCCACCTCTTCCTCTGCCACAACTATAAAAGCCAAGCACCTTCCCTTCCCTGTCTGTCCCTATTTGGACACTGACCCAGACTCTACTCTGGAGCTAAACCATTTTTCTGTTGTGAAATTGTTCACAATATATGGGGTGGACCCTCAACTCTTTTTCTGTTTTCTGTCTCTTGTTTTACAATATTTTTTTGAAAACAGAAATAGTGGAGAAAAAGAATCCAGTTTTTGTACTGCTTCAAAACAGTGAATCTAGGCCTTGAACTGATAGATATTTCATAACCTTTTTTCTGCATGTTCTTGAAACATTCACTGACGCATTTAAAAGTCCTGCGTTTAAAGGGTTAAGAGTAGATTTTAATCTGAAAAAATAAAAGTGAGGTTATATCTTGCTGAAATGAGAAGAAGCATTTTAGGATATCCTTGCATTGTTCATTGTGTACAGTCCAATTTTGGCAATTCGTAATTTGCCAGTTTCTACACATCTCCTGAATTTTGAATTGTTCATGCAAATTGACATTTATTGGAATAGCAGCATCCTTATTTTTGGAAATATAGTTGTGCCACATTTATATCACTGATGTTTACTATTGCCCTCACTTTTTATATAGGCTGGTGCAGTTGTATCACTGCTGCCTTGCAGTAAGGAGACCTGGGTTTGCGTCCCAGGTTCTTCTTGTATGGAGTTTGCATGTTCTCTGAGGTGTTCTGGTTTCCTTCCATTGTCCAAAGACTTGCAAGTAAGTTGAACTGGTGACTCTGAATTGGCCCTTGTGTGCGTGTGTATGGGTGTGTGTGTGTGTGTGTGCATGTGTTTGCCCTGTGATGGAGTGGTGCCCTGTCCAAGGTTTGTTCCTGCCTTGCACCCTGTGCCAGCTGGGATAGGCTCCAGTGACCCCCAAGACCCTTTTCAGGACTAAGCAGTTTAGACAATGGCTGAATAATTTTTGATATGTCTTAAGTAAAAATATACAGAGTATACTATTTTAATTACTCTTTGGTACATTCTTGTTTATCTGGTGTGAAACCTGGGTGGGTAAAGCCACCCTAACCCCGACACAGACAGGCGGGACACAGGCTAAGCACACAACACGCTCTTTTATTTATACAGTCCAGCACTGTGTCCCTTTGCTGCCCCTTCAGTCCTCCTGACATGCTTTGTCCTCTTCCTCCCGACTCTGGCCGTTGGAGGCTGGTAACTGGACCCTTTTTATAAGGCACCTGGAAGGACTCCAGGTGCACAGCGAGCTTCTTCTGGCAGCACTTCTGGGTGTGGCAGAAGTGCTGCTAAATAGGCCCCTGCAAATGTCCATGGGTCCGATGGAAACCAAGACAGCTGATCTCTGTCGGTCCGGGGGAAAAACTGTGTCCTGGAAGTACTCTCTACCCCGGTCCTTCCATAATAAGGGCCATGCCCATCCACCACACTGGTTATTTTTAAGTGATCCAAAATGTAGCAGTTAATGTAGATCTCCAGCCTGTTTAGTTCAGTATCTTATTATCAGTTCACCTGTGACATGCACCTAACGCGACAGGGACCAACTAACCTTATAGGTTCTTTTATTAATGAGGGATAGGAAGAAATGTCAAAATCAGTTATATACCTTGTCACAGACAGCCGGGATGCCTCTTCACTGTATGGACCAGGGGAGAAAGTCTGGTCAGAACAGTACCTCCCCTGGGACGCTAGATGGCAGCTCCCCTGGGTGGCAGTGGTGCCTAGGATTCCACCAGGGCTCCATGGGAGATGGAGTTCTCTACAACCCTGTTGGGATCAGGGGGTGCTGCAGTTGTTCTTGAGCCCATGTGGGCGGTTCTTCCACCACACTCAGAAGTGCAGTGGAAAATAGGTAATCAAACACCTGAAGCACTTCCGGGTGGGCTATAAAAGGAGCCAGCAGCCACCACTCTGGGAGCCAGAGTCGGGAGGAGAGGGACTAAGCTTGGTGGAGAGGAGAGGAGGAGAAGTTAAAGGGAAGTATTGGGATTGTGATTGATAGTGCTTATTGGACTGTGTTGTGGGTTAGTGGGGACAGGGAAGACGTTCCACACGAGCGAAGAAACATAAAAGCACTTTGTTTTAGTAGTGTGCCTCCCGTGTCTGTCTGTGTTAGGTTGTACACTGGTATAGCGCCTCTTATTGTCACAACCTGTAACCTCTTACCCATCTCATTGCCCATGTTTGTACCCAGCATATTCTACCAGCAGCCTGCTTACTGACTGGGGTTGTCTATTATTTTCACTCATCTACTTCAACCCAGTTTACCACCAATAGATGACTTTGCAAAGCATTGAGGGCCTGCTGCTAGGCAAAAGCTTCTTGAGTATGGGAAAGGTGCTATATAATTAAAATGTATTATTATTATTATTATTATTATTATTAAAAAATGAACAATCACAACACTTATCAACACTAATAGCAATAATCAGATAGACACTGGGTTCAAGCTTTTACTTAAAAATCATATTTGTTTGCAAAATAATCTTTAGCTGTAAATATAAGCAATACAAAGAATTATACAACCTGAGTCGTTCGTGAAGTTTTTATTCTGTCCATGATGACATTTCCCAGACAGTCCAATTCCTTAGTTACAGATTATACATTTTAACAAAATGGAATGGAACAAAATGAAGTGTTGAGACACCTCTGTTGTGAAATCCTGTTTAACTGAAGAAAATGTCAAAAAGGATTAAATGTCCAAAGTCGGTTTATACATGGTGTCAGTTCTGTATAAAGCACATGATAGGGCCACTCTCTCCTGTCCTCTCTAATACATCAATGAACAACCACTTCCAGTGGCTGGTGGATTTATATATTGTAGGTTTCAGAAGTCAACTTCAGAACTGTGGAAGAAAGGGGAGAAGACTTTAGCAACCACACCCCTTCTTGGTGTGGAGTGGTACTGTATACCTTATTAAAGCTCTGAAGATGTCCTATCTATCTGACAACATCCTTGAGCCAAAACTGAAAAGACAGATTTCTTGCCGGAGACAGATCTCCTTTTCCAAGTGTCCAAACACCTAAGTAGATAGCAAGCTCCATTGAAATGTCCATGTTTGCACCTCAGCTAATCTCTTCACAAACATGTCAGGAAGCAACTGAATGTTCCATGTTTGCGCCAAACCATGAATTGAACTAAAACTGAGAAATCTTTTTGAAAAAAAGTTTAATTAAAGGCAGTCAGTCTTTGTCTCTGCTGCCTCAGCCTTCCCACCCAAAGTGGCTTTCTGGGAGATATTTTTACAATCTCTCAAAACACAAGAATGTTAGTAAATCATTATCACACAAGCCAAGGTCAATTCCCAAATCAAAATCAAAAGCTACACTTTCTAACTTAGCAAGATGCTCATAATACTGCTTTGCCTTTCAGCTTTCCCAGAACACACTTCAGTTATATCCAGAAATGACAAGACTTTCAACATTTGGTCGTTTATCTGTCAGTTGAAAAGGTTAAATCATCCCCCATGCAAATGTGTGATTAAATATTTCAGTAATTAATTCAGATAAAGGACCCTTTCAAATGACCCTGCACATGTCAAAGCAAAGAAAAACGTATGACAGAGTAACAAAGTTGAGAACAATGGACTATAGCAACAACACACCTCCCCACTGTGCATAGCCAGATCAGGCAATTCTGCTTGTTTTTCTTTTGAACAATGAGGCTGGAAAATATGAGGCTCTTGTTTCAAGTCTGGGGCAGAAATGAACCAGCAGTAGTTAAGTCATGAAGTCATTATGATATACATCCATTCATTTTTTAACTTCTAAGGAACTGCTGTCTACAATCGGCGCAGGCAGAAACCAACCCTGAATGGGATGCTAGTCCATCTTAGGGCACACTTAGGCTCAAATTAGAGACACTAGTTAACATGTAAGCACCTCTTTGGGACAGAAAACCAGAGTTCCCAGAAAAAAAAAGCCCATTCAGACACGAGGAGACCCTGCAAACTCCACACAGGCAGTGCACAGACAGGGAGCTGCGAGGCTATTGCACTAAACACTTTTACCATGTTGCCTCATTGCATTGTATTAAACTTGTAAAAGCTAACATGTATTCATGGTTAATATAACAAACTTTAAGTAACTTCTAAGAAACAAAAGTGACAGTTTAAAAAAAAACAACAACAACAACAAATTGTTGGCTTTTGAGAGTAGCAAAATTCAAGGTCTTTTGCAGAACAATGAAGGCTTTTCAGGATGGCATTGCAGTTTAAAACAATACAACACCAGCAGCAATAATGGTATGTATGGATCTGGCATACAAGGCTCATCAAGCACATTCACACAGCCAATTAAAACAAATACGTAAAAGTTGGAATGCATTAGGAAATTAGAATCCAAGGAAGGAAATTTGAAAGAACATAGTCGAGAAGTGAAGAGGGCATCCCAGTTTAGATTAAATTCTGACCAAAGCACTCAGAAATCATGAGTCCATTTTACTGGATATGAGTCTATTACTGCATTAGTCCATTTTACTAGATTTTGCAACACCACAACACTCACTGAAGGAATAGGCTGTGTATTTATTCTTTTATTTCTTTATTTTATATGTCGGTAAGCTGACAAATAATAAATGTTTCGACCTAATGAACAGCTTTGTGCTCATGTACTGATAGGGAGGCAGTGCATTTATATTAATGGTTCTTGATTATTTAAAAAAAACTGAGGAGTACATACAGTCAATCCAGAAAAATCTTCAGACCCCTTCACTTTCTGTACACTGTATTGTGTTGTAGATTTAACTTTAAATGGATAATTTTGCCATATTTACCTATCAATATACTCTTAATAACCCATAATGACATGTTTTCAGAAAGACTTGCAGATTTATTAAAAATCAAAAAATAGAAAACCCCCTTTCATGTAAGTGTTTAGACCCTTTACTTACTTTTTTACTTACTTACTTTGTAGAAGCTCCTTTAACAATTCTTGCTTCAAGTCTTCTTGGATAAGTCTCTGCAAGCTTTACACACCTGGTTTTGGGTAGTTTTTCACATTCTTCCTGGCAGATCCTCAGAAGCTCCATTAAATTGGATGGGGCCTGTATGTAAACTGCCATCTTCATGTGTCTGCACAGATGTTCTATGGGGGTACTGAAAGATGAACTGTCCATTTTCTTCAAGGACCTCTCTGTATTTGGCTGCATTCATCCTTCTGTCAAATCTGACCAGTCTTCCTGTTCCTGCTACCTAGAAGCACCATCATATGGATTGAATGCTACCACCATTATGCTTCACCATAGTTACAGAATTAAGCTGGTGATGAGCATTACCTGATCTCTCTGATGTTCTATCCAAAGAGTTAAATTTTTGTCTCATCAAACCAAAAAATCTTTTTTCTAATGTTGGCCATGTCCTTTAAATGCCATCATATACCTATCAGTTAAAAGTGGCTTCTGTCATGCCATCTGATTTCTGAGATGTTGTTGAGATGGTTATCCTTCCTGACAGGTTCTCCCATCTCAGCAGAGTACTTTTGAAGCTCTGCTAGAGTGACCTTTGGGTTGTTGGTCGCCTCCCTGACCAAGGTCCTTCTTGTCTGATTACTCAGTTGGGCTGGTCAGACAACTCTAGGAAGAGTTCTAATGATTCCAGACTTGTTCCGTTTCACAATTATTGAGGCCACTGTGCTCCTGGGACCACTCAAGGCTTTAGAAATGCTTTTATCCCCTTGCTCTGATCTATGCCTCTCCACAATTTGATCGTAGAGGTCTGTGGACACTTTTTCTATGGTGTCGTTTCTCGTGACTGAAGACAGAGAGATATATTTAAAGTTAGTAAAAATCTTTTATTCAAACACATCAGGCAGAGGTAGTGACAGAGAAGCGCAGTCCCAGGACACCGCCCTTCATCTGCCCCCCGGCCAGGGTATTCCAAAGTTTTTATAGAGCTTTGTCTTGTGATTTCATTACACAAGTACTGCAAAACAACAACAACGGTTAGTTCCTTAAAACAATATATAAAAGCTAAGCTTTTTCTTATATCTCTAACTAAGCATTTTCTTACTGTCTCCAATATTAGCCAAAGACAAATGTCATGTACCCCCTGCGACCTTGTGACTTCTTCACCCTGTCTCATTTTACTTTGAGGAAGTTAACCTAGAAAACAGTTTGAATCATATAGAAACTGATTTTGTTGAGCCCTTGCACAATATATTTTTGTCAGTTCATAGCCAGAGCTTGCAAGCATTGCTGAAATGAAAGTTTTTAGTCACCAAATACACAGAGTACAAGGTGCTCAGTAGAACATCTTTCTTCTACACTCCCCCCTTTTGAACAGACAAAAATATAGGTTAGATAGGAGCAGAACGGGAAAGAATAGGAGAAGGGGAAGGAGTAGAAGTAGAGGAGGAAGAGAATTGGAGCATTCGCTCCTCGTGTAACATATAAGCCTTAGCCATGGAAGCAGTGAAATATTTGGACACAGTAGAAAAGGAGGATGAAAGAGTAGAAACATTCATTATTTTAACAAGAGTTTGTTGTGAATCAGGAGGAAAGGTAGAAGAAAGCTGGCAAGTTTTAGTAGCATGGGAATTATTAGTAACCTTAATTTGAAAAAAAATCCTAGTGGATCAGAACCACTTGCGTATGCGGCTAAAACATAAGTTCCTGAATCCTGCGAAGAGGGATCTTTTAAAGTAATAATCAAAGGGTTACAATGGTTCTCAGCACAGTCGTGAGGGGCATGTCCTTTTATAATAGAAAATCGAGTCTTTAGGCCATACTGTGTGGCCTGCCAGGGTTCATAACCCCAGTCGTGTGGTCCTGTATTTGCAAACACATCACTCCAGAAGGCACATTCAGAGTCAGATGAATCAAAACTTGAATCAGAGTCATAATAAGGGTAGCTCACACAGACATATTTTGTCAAACTCTTCCCATTGTTCTTGTTTGCCACTACAGGGGACAATTACACAAAAGTCAACCTGGAATGAGGCAGTCTTCCCCACCTGGAAAGTCAATGTTGTACGTGAAGTGGATAATGGAAGGAAAAACAGTAAGAGTGTAATCAAAATGAGTATGGATGTTAGGGATGCCATCTTTTGCAGCCTGAAGCGTGAATCCAGACGGGCAATCCTTCAACTTTCACAGCGTGTGGCGTGGACAGAAGAACTTGGAACGGTCCTCTCCACCTAGGCTGATGCCAGTGTTTCCTCCAAGTGTCTCGAACCAGGATCCAGGTGCCCAAGGGAATTGGTGAATCCTTAGAAGGTGGGCTGGTCCTCCAGGCCTGATTAACCTGCTGGTGGACTTCCTTCAACGAGGTTCGGAGACCTGCAAGACTAGAGAGAAGATCATTGTCCACAGTATGCAAACTCACATTACCTATAACCATGCCAACGGGCATGGGACGTCCGGTCAGAATTTCAAACGGCGATAGTCCCAATTGTCGGTGTGTCCGTCCTCCCAATCCCATTAAAGCCAAGGGTAGTGCATCCGGCCATGATAAATTAGTTTGTTCACAAATTTTTGCGAGCTTAGCTTTTAAGGTGCCATTGCATCATTCTACGATGCCTCTGCTTTGGGGATGGTATTTACAATAATGGTGCACATTAATTTGGAGCCAGGTGGTTAATTCATTTATAATGGAATTCACAAAGTGAGTGCCATTATCTGTTTGTAACTTTTGAGGGATACCCCATCTTGGAATAATCTCTTTAATTAGTGCTTTAGGTACTGTTTTGGCATCGTTGTGTTTTGAAGGGAAAGCTTCTACCCATCGGGAGAACACATCAACAATTACTAGACAATAACGGTAACCTTTAGACGGTGTTAGTTCAATGAAATCCATTTGGAGATGTTCAAACGGACCCATTGGGTTAGGGGTAACGGCGGGACTTACCTGGGTACCTTTTCCCACATTAAACTTCTGACATAATGCACAGCATTTGCAAAATTGCTCTGCATATGTAGAGAAACTTACAGCTTCCCAATGTTTTTCAACATCTCGTACCATGGCATCTCTACCTGCGTGATCGAGACCATGAGCTATTTTTGCCATTCCTGGGAAAGAGGCTTTTGGGAGAAAAGGTTTGTTAGTGTGTTTATGAGTCCAGACTCCATCAGAAAGGGACCCTTCTTTGGACCATTTTCTTTTTTCGATGTCCGTGGCTGCACTCTGTAAAGAAATAATTTGGTTATCAGGGTCCTGGTCATTTCTCTGTTGGAATAAAGAAATTGGTGTGTTATTATATGCAGCCTTTTTAGCAAAGTGGTCAGCTAATTCATTTCCTTTGCTAACAGGATCCTGTTTTCCTGTGTGGGCTTGACATTTAACAATTGCTAGCTTCGATGGTTTGGTTATAGCTTCTAAAAGGGATTTGATCAATTTCTGATGTTGAATGGGTTTGCCAGTACTGGTCTTAAATCCCCTTAGTTTCCATAGTGCTCCATGATCATGGCAGACTCCAAAAGCATACCTGGAATCCGTATAAATTGTTACGATCTTTCCTTCGGACAGCTGACACGCTCGAGTGAGTGCTACGAGTTCAGCTGCTTGTGCACTTAAGCTTGATGGAATTCGATTTGCTTCCAGCAGGCGGTCCCCTTGGACCACTGCGTAACTGGTCGAGGGTGCTCCGTTTTCTAATCTTAAAGAGCATCCATCCACAAAAATTATTTCTCCAATTTCGAAGGGTGTTTCCTGTAGATCTACTCTAGGTTTTACAACCTTTGCTATTTCATCATGACAATTATGTGGTTCACCTTCATTTTCGGTTGGAAGGAGGGTGGCAGGATTTAAAGTAGAGCATCTTTCTATTGTAACATTTGACAAAGTACAGAGTACATTCTGATAGTGTATTGCCCTAGCAGTGGTGAGATGCGAGGTTTTAGCCTGTATTAATATGGAATGTACAGCATGAGGTACTTGTACTGTAAGGGGGCTCATGAGAACTACATCCGTGCTTGCTAATACAGCTTCTGTTGTTGCAGCCACAGCACGAAGGCACGGAGGAAGCACTGCGGCTACTGGATCCAGTTTTTTAGAAAAATAGGCCACCGGTCTCTGTTTATCCCCATGCAGCTGCGTTAATACTGCATTCATGAATCCCTGCTTTTCGTCCACGAACAAAGTGAATGGACGAGAATGATCAGGTAAACCAAGTGCAGGCGCAGAAAGAAGAGCAGTTTTTTAAGTCACGGAAAGCCATCTCGGCCTGTTCATTCCATTGGACCTGGCCCGAAAGAGGAACGCCAGGTGTATTAGCCAATTGTTGCAACGGCTGTGCTCTTTCAGTAAAATTTAGAACCCACTGTCTGCAGTAGCCTAGAATGCCCAATACAGACATGACCTGCTGTTTTGTGACAGGTCTGGGGAGATTTTGAATGGTGTTAATGCGATCGCTAGAGAGAGCTCTTGTTCCACAAGTGATGTCATGACCTAGGTACTTTACAGTTGTTTGAATTAACTGCAGCTTAGCTTTAGAAACTTTATGGCCATTGTCCCCCAGATACAACAATAACTTCTGGGTATCTAGTGCACAGTCCTCTTTATTCTTGCTACATAGCATTATATCATCTACATACTGTATTAATATACTACCTCTATCTGGCCAAAAGCCTTCTAAATTTTGAGCAAGGGCTTGTCCATATACACAAGGGGCTTCAGTGTATCCCTGAGGCATGACGGTCCATGTCCAGCGGCGGTTTTGAAAAGTAAAAGCAAACCAAAATTGAGAATCAGGGTGTACAGGGATGGAAAATAACGAGCAGAGGGAGGGATTGTAGAAAGAATAGTGGAAGGATTAGGGACGATAGGAGCCCTAGGGAAGACGGCAGAATTGACTTGTCTTAAATCTTGTACGAAACGCCATGAACCGTCAGCCTTTTTTACAGGTAAAATAGGGGAATTAACTGGAGAGTATTTAATTGGAATAATGGCACCGCGTTTTACGAGATCAGAATGTACTGCGGAAATGCCAGCCTCTGCTTCGGGAGACAGAGGATACTGGGCACGGTGCGGGCGGAAGGAGGATTTCGGGTGGATCACCAGAGGCTCACAATGGGCTATCCTTCCATAATCATTCTTTCCCTGTGACCACAGTGAATCAGGGAGCATAGATAACCAAGAAGGGGAAGTGGTTTGCAATGAAAAAGCAAAAGAGGAAGGGCGGCACAAAGCACGATTTACTAAAAAATCAGTTTGAAGCACCACTTTAGTTATCAAATGGTCTGAAGTATCAAAAATACCTGGAGCAACAGGTAACCAATCTGCTCTATTAAGACATTGTTCTACCCATGGTCCTATTTCCACCCATTTAACAGTGCATGATTAGGCTAAGGAAATATGAGGCACTGAGCCGCCTAGATAGAAAATATTCTGTGAGCATGTGAGATGGACAGACGCAGCTGCCTTTGTGGATGAAATAAAAATACAGGGATGTGAAGGGTTTCGGGGCAAGTACCTGAAGTAAGGAAAGATTCTAGCCAGGGGGTGTCTACTTCTGCAGGAAAATATTGGGCAGTGCAATGTAAGGTGTCAGGGACTTGGAGATGGGGAAACAAGCAGGAGGGGAAGGAGTGTAGGGCTTTAAGAAGGATGGTGAGAGGGCTGTGAGGGGGGGGGGGGATTTGGCACAGGAGCTTTGGGGTTGAACAGAAAAATCCTTGTTCAGTCATAGAAAATAGAGAGAGAAAGTTTTGTCATGAGATCTCTTCCTAAAAGGTTAACTGGACAGAGCTGTTTTAAAAAGAAATCGGTGCAGTAAAGTATGTCCTCCAGGACATGACTGAACTTGAAGGGGTTTGGAAACTTGGAGAAGGTGAGGTTGTCCAGAGGCAGTAAGCACAGTAACAGTCTCGTTCGAGGCAGGGACCTTTGCCAGCGAGAGGGTAGATCGAGTGGCTCCTGTGTCCACGAGGAAAACAGTTTCAGTGCCATTCACCATTAAAGTCAATAATGCAATTGCGGTGGAAGTGTCCCATTTCACCACACCTGGAACAAGCATAAGGTGTAGCGTTTGGATCTGGACGGGGAGGCAACTGAGTGGGTGATCCACTTGGATTAGGTAACATATATCCGCGACCTCGTCCCCGTCCACGCCCTTGTCCCCGGAAAAATCCTCCACGTCCACAACTTCTGCCGGGAGTGGCCCCACCAGTGTAATAGTTCATTTGTGCTGCAATCAGCTTTTTGTCTGGGTGTCTGACTCTTTCCGCTTTCTCTGTCGTTCAGCATGCGCTGCATGACATTGTACTTCCTCAAACGCGTCAGCCTCCCATCCAATACAGGAGTTGCGTACTTTATTTTGAATGTCACTTCGCAGATCAGACACGAAAAGGGGAACTGCAGCTTTACTGCAATTGTCTGGATTGTCTAAGCCAGAGTGATTTGTTATTAAATCTTGAACACGATGTGCCCATTCGTCTACTGTCTCGTCCTTTTTCTGTTTGGCAGCCAAGATAAGAGACCAGTCTGTGCCTTTCTTATACTTGTCCTTAATATTGTTTTAGCACGTTCCCATTGCAATAAAGGGACCTTCATCCCGGCCCTGAGGCAACGCCTTGTTCCACTGCCACGGGTTTCCGTTATGTTGTCCATGATTTACAGTTGCCCATGTGGTGAGAAGCTTTCTCCGCAGCACCGGAGTCCATTCTGTGGCATTGGGCTTATACATATCATACAGCTGCTGCAATTGTTCTATGAATTTTTTTTTTTTTTTTAACCCACCGATGACTTTGGGATCAGGCAATTTCGGACACAACGTCCTTCAGCTCTTGAATGTCCCAGTTACGATGTATCATTACAGTAGTGGGGTTATTGGCTCCTGCAGGTTTCATTGAATCATGTCGGGGGGGTTTGGGATCTCAATCAGGGGGCATTTGAATAAGGGGCCTGGGGGTTTGGGGGACTTTAAGGGGGATTGAAAGGTGGTGTTTTGATTAGGGGGCTGATGGAATAGGGTTTGACTTCTAGTGCGTTGTGAAATGGAGGTTCTAGGATCGTGAAACCCACCCGCCGCACCCATTACGTTACTTTTGTCATCCCCCGGATCAGTGTGTAATGAGGGATCATAATGATATTCTTCAAAGAAACCAGACCCCGAGGGATCATCTTTTAATTCTGGTGCGGTGGGCGCTGGAGGAGAAGGTGGGAGCTGTGGATGTGGATAGTGTAGGAAAGGTGGGGGAGCAAGTACGGGATATAACGGGTCTTTTTTTTTTTTTCGCTCTTCTTCCGCTTCTCATTCGACTGTGGTCCCAAATCTGCTTGCACTTTCTGTGATGCTATAAATAACTATTCTTTTTCCTTTCTGGTTTTAACTTTCCGCGGCCAATAATTCATTTCTGTACTGCCTTATAATAAATAGAGGCTTTAATAACCAACTCCCATCTGTCATACATAACACGGACCTTTGTTACAACATCCTCGTACATTTCTACATACAACATCCTTGTGCATTTCTACATAATATTTTTCTAATTTCCTGTTTCTCACTCATCTAACCCCACTGTGCTTATTCCACGTCCTACATGCCCTTTTTTTTTAAATCTAACCCTGACTTCTTTTCAATGAGCTTCTAGGGGACCCATTTTTACGTGGCGTCTGCTGATCCTCCGAAAATAATCCTTCCAACATAAATTATTTCGGGCCCTCAGAGCGTCGACTAGCAGGCTTACTGTTATAAGTTCCCATTATGTCCCCTTGTTCTTCCTGAGTCCTGTATTAATTTTCCAACTATGTACTGATTCGCCTAATCCCTTGTACGTATGAATTAGCTAGGTATTAAGTGTGCCACTCACTGTTCCCTCACCTTCCCTTTTTTTTAGTCCCAAGGGGAGACACTAGCTATCGGTCCTGTCCCAGTTCCCAGGAGAACACGGTATTTCCCTATTTGTATGTAGATTTATTTATCCCGTCCTAACAGTAAACCTGCAAGATCTGTGCTCTTTTCTATTTATATTTCCATCCACCCCATTACACGTTCCGTTAGCCTGTCCTCTCACATCCCCGGATTCCAGCTCAGGTGACTTCGTGTCCGATTCGGTTCAGCAGAATACTACATCAATACGTCCAGCCGAGTCTAGGATATGGGTGAGGCCAGTATCCCTTCGTCAGACCTTTCGTATGCGTCAAACTGCTTGGGTCAAGTCTCCATCACCTTAAGCAACCCGTTGAGATATGAGTATGACTAGACGGCCAACAGGAAACTCGCCCTCCCAGGCGGTTGGAAATCCCCGAAACTTACCCCAGCCTGGAAGTGTTTAAACTCTGTCTGGAAATCCATTCAGTCACCGTGGATGTAGCCAAAGAGGAGACCGGAGGCTCCTCACGCAGGAGCCCTCTCAGGACAGGGCAGTCCTAAGTTTTGCCGGAGCTGCTTACTCTGCTGCCGGAGCTCAGATTGACGGCAGTCCGCTGGTAAGACGGATCACTGAGGTGGTCCCGCTTGAGGAGTCAGCCGGTCGTCTCCTGTCCCATCTGGGGTGCCAGAAAACTGTGGACACTTTTTCTATGGTGTCGTTTCTCGTGACTGAAGACAGAGAGATATATTTAAAGTTAGTAAAAATCTTTTATTCAAACACATCAGGCAGAGGTAGTGACAGAGAAGCGCAGTCCCAGGACACCGCCCTTCATCTGCCCCCCGGCCAGGGTATTCCAAAGTTTTTATAGAGCTTTGTCTTGTGATTTCATTACACAAGTACTGCAAAACAACAACAACGGTTAGTTCCTTAAAACAATATATAAAAGCTAAGCTTTTTCTTATATCTCTAACTAAGCATTTTCTTACTGTCTCCAATATTAGCCAAAGACAAATGTCATGTACCCCCTGCGACCTTGTGACTTCTTCACCCTGTCTCATTTTACTTTGAGGAAGTTAACCTAGAAAACAGTTTGAATCATATAGAAACTGATTTTGTTGAGCCCTTGCACAATATATTTTTGTCAGTTCATAGCCAGAGCTTGCAAGCATTGCTGAAATGAAAGTTTTTAGTCACCAAATACACAGAGTACAAGGTGCTCAGTAGAACATCTTTCTTCTACAGGTCTACAGAGAGTTCCTTGGACTCCATGGTTCAGTTTTTCTACTGACATGCAGTGTGAATAGTGGGAACTTCTAAACACAGATGTGTATCTTCCTAAATGATGTCCAATCGATTTGGTGTGCTACAGGTGGACTCCAATTACGTTGTAGACGCATCTCAAGGGGAATTAAAGCAAACAGGATGTGCCTGACCACAGTTCAGAGTGCCACAGTGAATAGCCTATATACTTAACAGTATGTAAATGAGAGATTTAAGGTTTTGACTTTTAATAAATTTGCAAACCTTTCTGGAAACCTGATTTCACTTTGTCATTATGAGTTTTTAAGTGCAGATTGATGAGCAAAATGACAAATTTTTTCCATTTTAAAATTAAATCTACAAAATGATAAAGTGTACATAAAGTGACACGGTCTGAGTACTTTTTGAGTCTTTGGTAAGAATTCATATGGTGAGTAAGCTTCATAATCATACATTACCACTACTGTTGAATCAAATACTTACAGGCTGTGGGATCATTTGAGCTTCCACAGCCATTCACAAAACGTTGCCTTTATGCACCATTTAATTAAACAAAAGCATAATCATCTTCCTGCAGAAGTCTCCCTAAGTATTTTACCTTAAAGCCTTAAATTGGACAGTATCCCTGCAAAGCGACAACTGAACGTCTACAAATCTGCTGGGGTGGCAGTGCCATCCAGTGGCACAAAAAGAAATTTTGAACAGCACGTTGTCATTTTCCATTACAGTGGAAGGGAATGCTAGTTTCACGAGGGGATAAGTACAGTTAATTACATCTTAGTGGGCAATCAACACACATTTCACTTCTGAATAATGCCACTAAAGTTAAACTTAAATAATTTCATGTTACTTGAATTTATGCAGAGTGTTGAAAAGCATTGTTAACCTTTTTAGGGAACATAAATTATTTTATAAAATGCCATTTTTAAGATTTATTTAATTCAGTTTGGTGTAAATCATTTATCATAAACTTTTTTTGTGATCAACTGAAACAAAATATGTATGCTGTGAGAGAGAGAGACACCCCTGTAATGGAGGGATGGGGTAAGGCAGCGACTTTTGGACACTGCCTCCCCCCCCCAACATTCTAGATGGCAGCTCCCCTGGAGTGTAGTGGTGCCCCGGAGTCCCACAGGGCATCCTGGGACTTGGAGTACGGTTTCCCAACCTTGTTGGGTGCCACCAGGGGGTGCTGTGAAAGGACCTGGGGAGTCATGCTTCCCTTATAGCCTGGAAGTACTAGGAAGTCATGAGGATGGAAGCTGTGAAGCCCCTGGGCTGATTAAAGATCTGGAATTCTCCATCTGACCCGGAAGTGCTGGCAAGTCATGTGGGAGGAAGAACAGAAGCACTTCTGACTCAAGGACTATTTAAAGGACTGCTGAAGACACAGCAGGTGAGCCTGAGTTGGGTGGAGGTGGACAAAGCTTGCTGGGAGGTGTGGAGGAGAAAGAGAGAGAGAGAGAATTGTGAATATTATTGTGCTTATTGGATTGTATATTGTGGCTGTGGTACTTTGGGAGCACTGCATTAAGAAGAAATAGAATTAAACAACTTGTTGGTGCTTTTGACCTGTGTCCTGCGTGTCTGTCTGTTGGTTTTAAAGGGGCAACAGTGCCACCTAGTATCCACAACGCAAAAAACTTTAAGATAAGCCAATTAATAAGGGAATCATGTAAACCAATGGTGCCCCCCTAATCCCAACAATCCAATCTCCCCCAATAAAACACTAGGGGCAAAAAAAAAATAACAGTAGGTAACACCACCCAAAAATGAAAAGAATGAATATAACAATATTAATGGGACCCAGACAATCAGGTTCTCGCCGACCGGGCAGAGGCAGGCCAGTTCTAGATGGATTTAATTGAAGCACAATTGATTCAGCATGAGGACAGTTCAAGGGAGATTAAAATAAAAAATGAGGACCGCCAGCCATTAAACATGACAAGCTCTGGGGTTTCCCTTTGAGAGGTAAGGAATAATCTGGCTGCTAAAGTGGCAAGACAAAACAATTCACACTGGTGAGAGGTGAGAGAAGAGAGATCCAAAAAACAGGGGTCTGGGGCACTGGGGTAACAGTCACAGAAGGAAATGAACAAAGAAAGTGGCAGACTTGTGTCCAAAGTGAAAAGACTAGGGGTTATGCTTATGTCAGAGGGGGACACTTTTACATTTTTTTGTAC
Source organism: Erpetoichthys calabaricus (assembly GCF_900747795.2). Lineage (NCBI taxonomy): Eukaryota > Metazoa > Chordata > Cladistia > Polypteriformes > Polypteridae > Erpetoichthys > Erpetoichthys calabaricus. Next base: position 69,756,354 of record NC_041407.2, read on the forward strand.
ACTGGGTGGTTCCATTAGGCACCCACTGTTGGGACTGGGGGGGTGAGAAGTTAAAAGGCTATCTGTACTTATTAATGGTATTTGCTGTCTTGCAAGGGAGTCACTGCTTTGAAGTCTGGCCTTAGAGAATGTTTGTATTTACCTGGCTTGGAAATATTGGTTCCTAATCAGCATATCTGTACTTATTAATGTTTGGTAACCATACATTTTGTTAACTTGTGTTTTTATTAATTGTTAAACCCAGGCAATTTAGATATGCCATTGATTAAACTGTTTGTCCAGGACTGACAACAGCAGGGGCTGAAGTAAATATAAACTCCTGGCCAGCAGAAGGCAGAAGGGAGAGTCCACAGGAAACGCTGCCAAGACACTCGGACAGGGCACAGGGGCTCGCAGGCAGACAAGGGTACCTGGCTGGCACGACGTGAGGCACAAGGAAGGCAACACTTCCAGGGAGGAAGAGACAGCTCCACAAAGAGACGCCGGATGTGGGTTCAGCGAGAGAGGGAATCTGCATGAAAGGACCCAGTAAAGCTGACAGACGAGAAATGAGGCGTGCCTAGGTCCCAGCAACACAAGGAGCCCAGAGTGGAAGAAAAAGGAACAACGAAGAGATGCTGACAGGGAGTCAACAATTTGACACAACTTCTGTAGGGGAACGAGTGTCCGGGGAACAGAGTGCATCCTTGGACAGTTGAACGATTAAGTGTTGGGGTAACACAGTGAGCAACTTGGACTCTGCACCACTAAAGATTGTATCCTCCAATTCTTGTTTTTATGGACTTTTAGAGTGTGGACTGTGTATTTTCCTTTTAAAAAAAGGAAATTAATTCCTGATATGTTAGGTTCTGTTATGTTCGTTTATCTTTTTAATGTACCTTATATTGTCTTGTACAATAGAACTTACTGTTGGGTTTTTTTCTGAAATTACTGTTGTGTCTTTCATTGTGTGTTTACTCACCGCCCAATTTAAAGAAACCCGTGTGCTATTATTGGTAAATTTCAGGAGTTCCCAGTCTCTTAATAAAACTGGGTGGCGTAGTCGGATGTTTTAATGGTGACAAAGTTAGATTACCTGTGAGTGTGACCAGACACCTGTGACACTTACAAACTAAAAACAACTTCTGGGACTTCTGGTCCAGAATATATGATACAGCTGCCTGTCTATCTACTCTCTCTTTTCATGTGTATTCAGGTCACAAGCAGAATGCTGTCAGGAGTTGCACTTTTCTTTCTCATGAACATTATAACCTAACATTCTCAAACTCACCTAATCCAATTAGACATATAGGCGCTTCAGTCAAAAAGTAGAGACCAACCCTGAACAGGACACCAGGCCATCACAGGTCAATTTGCTTATACACAAACAGCAGTTCCTGGGTTCAGTCTGGAACTGCCTAACCTGCATGGGATCTGAGAGGACAAATCGAGCACCCAAAATAAAACATTAAGATACCCAGTTAACAAGCAGACTCTGCATGCACAAAAACCACACGTGGGATTTGAACCCAGTATGCTGGACTCTCGAGGCAGCAATCACATTAGCTACTGACCCATCATGCCACCTGTGAAGATTCTTCTAATTCTACATAAATGCAATGTGTTGTCAGCCAGTCTAGCAGCTCAACACTTTGCATTTGATGAAGGTGATCAAAACCTAATGAGCAGTAATGTAAGCAAATTATAATTTAAACTTCAAAAGCAAATTGCATTCCACGCTACATTGCTGGTCTTTACTGTCAAACTTTGATGTACTCTACTTTCATGTACGCAATTTCATTTTTAGGGCTTTTGTAAAGTAATCAACAACACAATTTCAAAGTTAAAGTTAATTGAGCAAATGCTAATCAAGATGATTGGTGTATATTTTAGTTTGTGGTACCTCCAAAATGTTTAGTATTGTGATTTAGTGCAGTTCTATGCTTCTGGCATGCCAGACGGTGAGTGTCAAACAATTTGTAAGGGAAGACATTGAAATGCAGGCTGCTGCCTCATATCTCTTGGATCCTTTGTTTCAATCTTAGCCAAGTGTCTTTAGGATTTTCTTCAGGTACTCTGATTTATCTTCCACGTCCCAAAAACATTCAGGTTAGGTTCACTGGTAAGCTTCAGTAGTATCAAATTCAAATGCTGCACGGTGTAAGCTGCCTTCATGTTTTATCCATACTCTGAATGTAAATTCCCCCACAAAAATGTGTGGAGAATACGCGCATTTCCCCAGTTTTAATACATTCAAAATAGTTAGATTTTCTTAGAAAAACCATGCTTTTAGTTTGTCTTGTGATGACTTCATTTGCAAAAGCAAACAAAGCCTTCAGAATAAAGAAAAGACGGCATTATAAAGCTTTTCCATCGAATAGAAATTATGCTAATCACTCTGTGTTGAGTGTGAAAACTCACCTGCTTTAAACTTTCACTCATCTGTTAAAAACTGTGAATCATCCATATTTGAAGCACATGAAAAAGTGTGCAGAATCAGGGTCTAAATTTTAATGGCACTTTAAGTGATTTTGTATTTCATTGAGATGCATTTTCCACATGCACTTATGGAATTTTTTGTTAATATATAATAATAATTTACAATCTATTAACAGAATTAATTATTAAATATAAGGAAAAGCATTGAATGTAACTCAAGGATTAAGTAAATGTAACTTAAAGTTTAAGCGCATTAGGTCTCTGCCTCATCTTAGAGAAGCCACCAACATAATTTTTCAAGGTTAGAATGAGGTAAATGAGTAACAACCACCCCTCCAGAAACTGGGATAAACTGATGGGAAAGCCCAAACACCCCTCCTATGAAGAGGTGCTCAGATAAATGGGAAAATCCACAAAACACCCCTCTTAACAAAGTGGTGTCCAGAATAGCGGGAATATAACATTTAATATTGGTATTATAAGAAACTTTACAATGAAGACTATCTGAGACAGCCTGGGGACCCGTTGTGGTTGCAGGCTTTTTATTCCACCCAGACTCACAATCAGTGATGATAACTGACAATAACTGATAATGATTGATTTCATGTAATTAGCTGGTCGTTTTTTTCTCTTCTGTTATTCTGCATTCAGAAAAGCACAACAGTATGACTGTTATCTTTAAAAGATGTACAGGAATATTTGTATTTTGCTCTAGCTTTAAATACTTAACTCTCTTTGGTTGTTTAGCTGTGTAGTTTGCTCCTATCCTAATACAATGCTGGCACTATGTTCTAATGCCTGCTCTTCTCCTCAGTTTGCTTTTACCTGTGCTCACTTTTGCTTTCTTTTAAGCAAGGTCAGACTCTGTTTGGCCCCTACCATTAATTTCAGTACAGCCTGCTTTCCGATGATAAAGTCCAATATTAGAATTTTTTGTGGGTTTAGGGGGAAGCATAAGCCTTTTGTTGAGGGCTTGAGCTTCCTTCTTCCCTCTAAGCAATAAGGAGTCTGTCATAATCACATGCTTTTGATAGCTGCTCTTTTCTTTCTTTTCTCCTCCTTCTGCAGAAGACTGACAGTCACTCCATCACTGACATCATTTCCTTGAATTTGTGAATTTCCCCTTAGGATTAATAAAGTATCTATCTATCTATCTATCTATCTATCTATCTATCTATCTATCTATCTATCTATCTATCTATCTATCTATCTATCTATCTATCTGGACCTTCCCCGTCCTGCCACTTGAACTCAAAACCTAGAAATTCTGCCACTTTCCTCCAGCTCAGATATAGAATTCCAGACTGAAAAGACTAATCTACCTTTCTTGCATGTGTTCTTTATTTTTGTTCAGCTAATTATAAGGGTCGCCAACAAGGTGCCCCAACTCTTTATCATCATCTATCTTATCTTTTACACTGTAAACTAGAATATATTTTATGAATGGCTGAATTCCTTTTCCTTTTCTAAGATATAAAGTAAAAAATATATATATATATATATATATATTGTGACAGATTGAGGTCTCCGTGACCCCTTGAACCCTCAGACTAGACGTCAGACACCAGGTAAAAGTCCAAATATTATTTATTTTATAATAATAATGTGCACCAAGCACCCTCCACTCCACAATACTCAATAATAAATCAATAATTAAACAATAACCAATCCTCCACACTCCCAGACGCATTGCCACCCTTCCACCCAGCTCAGCTCAACGTCTGGGATTTCCCATCGTCCTTTTATACACCCTGACCCGGAGGTGTTCCTGTCCAATCCGTTCACAGTTCCTTATCCCTTCCGGGTCAGGGTAAACAGTCCTTTTCTTCAACCCGGGAGCACATCGTATCTTCCTGTCACGTGACCATGACGTACTCTCGGGTTATAGGGCACATAAGAGCCTCCGAGTCCTCCTACAGTGACTCCTGGTGGCCCCCAAGGTATCCAGCAGGGCTGCGTATAAAAACTGCATAGTCCATGAGGCCCTGCTGGAACTCGGGGGATGTTCACGCTGTTGGGAGAGCTCCTCCTGGCGGCCTGGGGGTGAGAACTGGAATCGAAAGCCGGCAATCCACCACAATATATACTGTATATATATATATATATATATATATATATATATATATATATATATATATATATATATATATATTGCATAGTTTTCTGTCAAATATTGCAAAGAGTACACATTTTGGGCTCATGAGGCGTACACACTACTGTTCCCCTCTCGGGGATCGAACCTCAGACATCAGCGTCAGAGACAAAGCCCCTTTACGCTGCACCACGGCGTGTGGTTCGTTTATTTGACGGCCTGTAGGTCCGGAGTAATTACATTCATTGCATTCGTAGTCTGAGTCTCGACAACCTGAATTGTATGGGTGGTTACCTACCAGGTAACGCTTGTGGTTGGCCTGCCATTCGGCAAACATCCACCACGGTGTCCTCTTTCAGTTGTGAGAAGCAGACCATGTATGCAACATTCCATGATCTGCTTCTCACAACTGAAAGAGGGCACCGTGGCAGATGTTTACCAAATGGCAGACCAACCACAAGCGTTACCTGGTAGGTAACCACCCACACAATTCAGGTCGTCAAAACTCAGTCTATGAATGCAATGAATATATATATATATATATATATATATATATATATATATATATATATATATATGTATATATATAGTGGTGGATGGCCGGGGCCCTTGCCCGGCTGTACCTCCCCCGAGACGCTGGATGGCAGACCCCATGGGTGGCAGTGGTGCCTCAGATTCCTGCAGGGCTCCATTGGAGATGGAGTTCTCTACAACCCTGTTGGGATCCGGGGGTGCCGCCAGGGGGTGCTGCAGTTGTTCCTGAGTCTGTGTGGGCGGTTCTTCTGCCACACCCAGAAGTGCAGCCGGAAATAGGTCACAAACACCTGGAGCACTTCCGAGTGCGCTATAAAAGGAGCCGGCAGCCACCACTATGGGAGCCAGAGTCGGGAGGAGGGAGACAAAGCTTGCTGGAGAGGAGAGGAAGAAAAAAAAAAGAGAAGTATTGTGATTGCGATTGGGATAGTGCTTATTGGGACTGTGTTGTGCCTGTTGGAACAGGGAAGGTGTTGTCCACAGGTGAAGAAAAAGGAAAATGAAAACATTTATTTGTTTTTATCAGTGTGCCTCCTGCGTCTGTCTGTGTCAGGTTAAGCGGTGGTATAGCGCCATCTATTGTATATATATATATATATATATATATATATCTATGTTGCAGATGTTACCTGCATTTTCATCTACACTAGCTAGTATTGCCTCAGGAAGAGAAATCACTGAAAAGTACAGAAAATTAGGTAGGCTGTTTTAACAAAGTTTCTAATTTGTAGATAGAAGAAAGAGATTTTAATCAGGAAGTTTAAATCTGAATCTTAATTTTTCAAAAGACACAAATACATTATGGAAATAGGAATCTCTGAGTGCTGCGGTGCTAAGTGTCTTCCATAAATAGGTAACTATTCTGTACAGGAGCAATAGCTAAAAGCTTCTCTTCCTCTAAATGCATTCTAAATTGGTTACATATCTTTATTACTTGAAAGACCACAGAGTTGCTAGTGCATGATAAAGATTAGTGTGAACAGGAGCACCTAAATAAGCATAGGGAGGGGATTTAGAACAGGAAGCAAATGTGGATGTGGTCTCAGTTTAGAATTTTTTATTGTACAGATATTCACGGCATATTATTAGAACGGAAAGTTGTATAGTGCCGTATCTTGTCGTGCTTTTGATCTCTGGAGAGACACATTTTTGATGGTTGGACATTTTGCACTATTTTACAATTGAGTCTAACGCCTTCAACAAGGATTTGTTGATATCTGTCATTTTAATTGCACCTTTCAGTGTGTCTGGGTACTGCAGTTACAGTCTTTTGATATCTCATAATGTGATCCTGTCATGCTAGCATGTAATGTGCCTGCGTTGAGATACTGAATAGTGAATCCCAGCTGTCAGTATGCTTTTACAGTTGGTCGCTTTTGCATTCTTTAAGCAAGGCTGGACTCTATTTGACGCCTTCCCTTAATTCTATTACAGCCTGCTTTCCAGTGATGAAGTCCATTACTAAAATTTGTTTTGGATTTGGGGAGAGCTTAAGCCTTTTGTTGAGGGCACTTCCATCTTCCCTCTAAGCAATAAAGAGGAGCTGCACACTTTTGGGGTTATTATTCATTTTTACATTTATCTTTTAAGTTTGCAGCCATTTGGAATTGTATTGTTCCATTTGGATGTTTTTGTTTTATCTATTTTTGTGATGTAATCACAGAGTCACTTGACTGCAAGTGAAGTTTCTCATGATTGGGACTTGTGTGTCACGTGACTGTGTTCATCATGCTTCCAAATCTCATCGGACATCAGGCACAAATATGGTCATGATTCCAACTGTAATCATCCCATGGTTGGATAACAAAATCAGATCTCTTTGGAGAGTTAGATTCTTCTTAATTAGACCAAGTGTGAGGGTCAATTTGTGGTTTTTGAATCCCTTTTTTGCTTTTTACTCTGCGCAGTGGTAGTGCTGCTGCTTTGCAGTAAGGAGACTGTGGAAGATTGTGGGTTCGTTTCCCGGTTCCTCCCAGTGTGGACAGTGCTTTGAGTACTGAGAAAAGCGCTATATAAATGTAATGAATTATTTATTATTATTTTTACTCTGATTTTTGGTTTGCCCCTTTGGTTTGATGGCCTTAGCTCTCTTTCTGATCTCCCAGTTTTTTCACTTTAGCTCGGAGCTGACTTCTGGGTTATGTTTACATCTCTCAGTCTTTTTGTCTTTCCACAGTAATCCCCGGAAATTCAATCACATAACAGAGTCTGTTATAGAGAGAAGAAGCTTAGAACAGGCTGGGAGCAGATTAAGAGAGCAAGAATTATGGTGTTTAAACTGAATTATAAACATTATCTTTTTGGGTCCTTGGGTATGTATGTTCAGCCTTACAGTTGGTGCCAAGGTTTGTTAACTGAGGCGTGCAAAGTGGAGTTATGGTTAGTCTCTTTGCTGACCAGTTCAATTCCATGTACACACTGGACTGTACTAGCAAAACTATCATCTGATTATGAAGAATACTCGCTTACCAGAAACAGACAGATACATGCCGGGCTGCTTTGCATAACATAAAGGGTCTGTTGTAACAGTGCCACCAAGAAACTCATTTTTTACTTACTTCAGGAATTCTTCTTTGGTTGAGGTGGGGACTGATCCTAAATGTACAGTCACAGATTTCATCTCTCAGCCCAGAAAACCGAAATGAAAGCCTGACTTTGCCATACCAGCTTCAAAGTGGGCAATGCCACTTTGTCATGCACTATACTGACATCTGTGGATTATTCTTTCCTCAAGCAGGTTTGACTCAGAAACTCTTTCAGCTCTTTTCTATCAGTAAAAACATAAAAGGATGCTTGAATGCATCTTTTGAATATTGATCCTTACCTGTGAAAAATGCAGTCTTCTTCATTCAGGAAAACACAAGAGTCTTGTTTAAAGTAGAAACTGTCTATTCTATATAACTTATTTCTTAACTCCACTGTCAAGCTGCATGCCATAAGCCACAATATGGAGAAAGATCGAATCTGATTTCTTCTTGGTTTTCATCCAAATCCAGTAAAGTCAACAGGCCTTTTTTAGTGCTTTATGAATATAAACAGATACATCATTTGGTACACAGAAGAGCTATCTCCTACCTCCTGGCATGATACATACTGTGTGGGAAGACCATCAAGCAGCTCAGACAAAAGAGTGCAATTATAAGCATGGCAACACAGACAGGAGCAGAACAACACAGCTTTAGAGAGCCCCGAGCAATCATTGATTCACTCAGACTGAGAAATGGTCAAGGGAAAAATGTGGTAATTGAAGAAAGAGATACATAGGAGTTTGACAAATACAGCAGAGAAAGTGTCAGCAATTCCAGACAAATTGTATGTCCGAGTGGAGTGAGTTGTGTTTTGAAAATTAGCAAGTATACAGTAAGAAAAACATTTCATTAAACAACTCGAGTGTATATAATCTATAAACCAGAGTGCTCCTGAGTCAGCAATAAAGGGCATTATTTGTAATGGCAGCTTTTCAGAACTCTAAAGTTAATACATACTTGGTAAAGAATATCCATAAACAGCTCAGCATCACTTACAAGCACCCTTGAGCACGGGAAAAGCCCTATATAAATACAATTTATTATTATTATTATTATTATTATTATTACAAGCTGTACAAAGAGAAAGACCCCCATGTTTTTCTAGAGTCCAACAAGGGAGTATTTAAGTTTTGCATAAGGCACCCCCAATGTAGTAACAGAAACTACTTTAAAACCAGAATAACAACAACTATTAAAGACCAGTAACGGCGCACTGCACGATAACGTGCAGTGAATAAACTTGACTTGAACATTCATAGTTTACATACTTGTTCTCTGTACATTTAGCATGCATTTGCTCAGAGGTTGACGTGCTTGCTGCTTCCTCAGCAGGCTCTTCTTTTCTCCACCCTAGAGGCCGCCTCTTCTCTTCTTTCGTTGGCATCTTGTCACGTTAAAACTGATTAAGTCAGTTTATGTGCTGCAATAACTTAGTACGTTTTCTTTAATTGTTCACTTAAGCTGGCACTTAAGTCTTCAATCTGCCTCTAGAATGATTTAAGATATGAAGAGGTAAAGGAAGTGACGGCGAAGGTGGAAGGGATGAGAATGGCGCCAGTACACATGCGCCGCACCTGCTACAGAAAGTTGATTCTACAATAAAATACAAATAAAAACAGTAATAAAAATAATCACCCTGAAAGCGGACAGTACAGGTCACATAGTATATGTGTACCAAACTTCAGGTCAATAGGTCAAACGATTTGCGAGCTACAGGTGATTTAAAATCCTGGACAGACAAACAGACAGCCACGGTAGAGTATTATATAAGAAGATTCTGGTTTGCCTGGAATGAAGACGTCTTAAACTCTTCCAAATAAATGTCTCTGACTTGCAAATGCATGAACACATTTGTAACTTGTCCTATTTTTCTCAACATTTAAATCCAGACCCATAACATTTGCATAATTGATCCTTATCACATTCTCTTTAATATAAGTAGCAGGGGTAAAACAAGAAATTCTATTTTTCTTTCTTGCAGCAAATGGGAAGAAGAAGGTATATATAAAAGGAAAATGGCACCTGATGCTTACGGGTGGGGAAAAGACCAGACAAAAAAGAACAAAGCAACCGGAGAAGACAAGACAAGGAAAGGAGCCCCCAAGGATGGTGATTGGCTGGCATCTAAGGTAAAGGCAATACGGTGGTTTCTGCCATTATGTCAACTCACTTTAACAATTTTTCTCAGTTCCTTTTCATGGGATGGGTATTTGACTCATTTCCATTGTTCTTCCAAACCACTCATGATATTTAGAAAAGAAGCCTGCAGCAACTCTACACAAGAATTGTGATGGTCTTTTTGTTTTGCTGACATAATATTTATTTATACAGTATATACAATATATACTGTATGTTGTCATCAACCAAGGGCACATACAAGTCCAACAATAAAATGTTGGGGCGCCATCCAGGTTGCTCCTTTTAATAATGAATATGTCCAACAAAAATAAACAGGTGCACAGTGCTGCAAACGGAAAGGAAAGCACAAATTTGTTGTATCAATTTTCTAACAAAAGTTCAGGTCAGAGCCCCATCGGGTGATCTGCTCTTCCCAAAGTGAGACTTCAGGGAGTGTATCTGCTTTATAGTAACTTGATCAGAAGGGCCAGAGTCAGTTGCCCTCACTTGGTGATTTCTTGGAGCAATGGGTAGAAGAAGAATGACAGCACCCCCTTATGTCCTGGAGTGGTAGTGTTTACCTCTGATGAGCTTGGAAGGTGATACTCTGACAGGTATGCATGACAATGTACAGTATATGTGCTTGGAGGTGGTATCCGATGATATGAAGTGAATAGGTTTCACTTCTAATGATGTTATGTTGAGTGGGTGAAAAATGTTGAGGCAGAAGAGGAGGCATGGGACAGGCTTTATCTGGTTAAACAGAATGTTAACCTACAGATGATGAATGGTCAAGACTGGATAACGATCACCACAGGTCCCTGGGTGACTTAATGAATTGAGCTCCTTAACAGAGTGATGAACTTACTTTTAACAATAAAGTGTGCGGACACCCTGTCATTTCATATCCCACTCTTAATGTTGGCTCACAGAGTATTAAATCCTTCTAGATAGTTTATACCAAAGGGAGGCTTGGGCAGTTGGATTATCCCCCTTGGTGATTTTGATGCACGGACCCTCAACTATTTCCATGACGGAGGGGGAGCTCAAGTTGAAAGGCTGTTAGGGCCCCTGGACACACACCCAGAATGCCCTGATTGTTGATCTACCCCTGTGAATAATGGTGATTAAAATATTGTATTAAAGTAGATATTTTGCCATAGCAGAATTTATTGGGGTTCTACTACAGGAAATGTTTAACAGGGACACAGAAGGTGGCAGAGCACCTGACCTGAAACTGAGTGAGAGGGCAGAGGATCAGGCAGATCCACACGCTTTAACAGATTGAGAAATAATGGCATCGTGGTGAAGGACTTTACATGGCAGTACTCCTCTACAATTTTACATCCTAAAATTGTACTCCCCCCAAAATTAGAAGTTACATACCTCATGTAGTTTATAGTAATGGCCAAGAAAATTATTCAATTTAATATTATCATGGAGAACAGCGATAACAAACTCATTGGTTTCAGGAGACCAATGCTGGACCACAAAAACAACAAAAAACATCCATGAAAATAGTCTCATGGTACTAATGTCATATATTCCATACAATAAGTCATCCAGTTGTTTGCTCACGATGGGTGAAACGCATGCATTATTTGCTTAAATATTGCTAAACAAATATTTTTGGAGAGTGAAAAGCGCACACAGAGAACATACATTCACCCTGAATCAAGTTTTTGAATTGAAGACCAGCCTCTTCCCCCTCATGTCTTTAATTCAAAATTCCCTTAAATAAGAAAAAAAAAAAGTTTCTTCCCCTTGTTTGACTCCAAGCATGTTCCACCACATAAATACAAATATGTTCTTTTAAAGAGAAATGAAAACGTGTTTCTCTCGACCTTGGCCATTTGAGACTTACAGAGTTTTTGATATAACTGTACAACATTATACTTCTGAGCATTATCAGGAAAGAGCAGGGTTAACTATTAATGTATTAATAAGCATTTATATAATAACCACCTACTCTTTAGGCTATGCATAAAGAGCAACGAGGTACTTGTGCATTGTGTAGGTGCACATTGTTAGAACCTCCTCACTTCTGCTATGTCAGGTTCTATAGCCAAATGAGCCTGTTTTTGAATTGTTTTAGTTCTTCGCTTTTGTGTGCTGTTTTGTTTGACTTGCAATCTAAGACGGTCTTGACATTGCAATGTCATGTGGTGGGTCTGATTCATTTTGAGATGTCACACTACCCAGCAATGCAGTTTACATCACTCCGGCACTCTACATTATCGTGGCATGTTTAGATAGCTTTGGCCAGACATGCTGTTTTCATTCCTTTTCAGTCTCTTGGTGTCCTGGATGCCTGTTGATTGACATCTGATATTCTTTACTAGCTAACATAGCTGAAATACCTGCCGTTGCCCGGGAGGAAAATAAAGTGTTTTTTTTTAATTGTTTGAGAAAAATATAATTAAAAAAAAACTCTATAAATAAAAATAAATTAACAAACAATGAAGACTCACTAATGTGCTGGTCTTGCGGTCTTGTATGTATGTTATCATTCACTTGACACTCGGAACTGGCCAACTTTATTTAATTTTAGAAGCAATAGGGGCGCGGTTGTGTTCAAACATAGAGAATGCTGGCAGTCACCTCCAGTTCGCCCTCTGGTGGTCATTCCAAGTGTCAACTGGATGATAACATGCATACAAGACCGTAAAATCACTCCCCACCCTACCTAGAAGGGGGTGGGTTAGTGTTTATTTCACCATACAGTATTTTTAGTTGACCAATGAGAAACACGTGTACCAAATTTCATGAAAATCGCTTCAGCCTTTCGGAAGTGATGCTGGAACATACATACACACATACTGTACACACATACACACACACACACGCACACACATTGACTTTTATATACAGAGATTCTGTGATAGCTGAGTTGTGATGCACTAAAGAGGTCTGAACAGAACATATTGTTGGAAAACAAAAGTCTTTAACAACACCTTTGTTTTTACATATACAGTCGATTCCTCTTAATTGGGACACATTAGAACTAGGACATTTTGTCCCAATTAAGCGGCTGCCCCAATTAAGCGAATTCCACATAAAATTAAACAATGAATAATTTTCTTTCAATATTTTATTAAATTTATTGAACCCAAATATAAATTATAAGAAAATAATATAAGCTGTGAAGAAAAAATAATAATAAATTCTAAAGTAAAATAATTAGGTATGTACATACAATTTAATGCTGCAAAAATGCATCAAGTATAGTCTGTCTTTTGTTTTTGTAAGTTTGTACTTTGTCCTTTGCAGTTCGTCTTTTCTGTAATGCCCATTCCTCATGCAGTTGATTTTCTTGTTGTAAGAGACGCACTATGGTATATTTTGGTACACCAGTTATCTCAGCGAGCCTACGATGGCTTGTATTAAATGGCTGGCTTTTAATTTTATCCAGCAAAGCAATTTTACTTGAAAGTGTAAAATAATTTCTTGGCATCTTGGCAAGGGTTATAATTTTATAAATAAAATTGACAAAAAAAAAGTTTACTTATACGTTATACGTACACGCGAGGTGGTGTAGGGGTAACTGAATACGGTTCGGTAGTGGTGACGGTAGACTATTAAGCAGACATGTGCTACTCCACTCTAAGATTGTACTATCTAAACTTACCAGTGCTTCTTCGACGGGTGACGATAGATGACTGACTTGCAGCATGCGTCTGCTCCTGTCCCAATTAAGCGGAATTTGTCCCAATTAAGCGTTTAAATTATGTATTAGTTTATTATTTTGGTTTTCATTCCTTGAGGTTTGGCCCAAATAAGAGGCTGCCCCAATTAACCGGTAGCCCAATTAAGCAGAATCGATTGTACTATCTATACTTATTCATAGCATTGAGTTCATACTGTATATTGTATGTCATGTTTACTTACTAATCCAAGAGTAAGTATAAAAGAGCCAGTGAGGCAGCCCTTGGCTGTAATGCACCAAATATCTGGAGTAATTTACTGATTGAGATACGTCAGGGTAATACTGGAGGGCATTTTAAAAAACCTTCTAAAAACCCACATTTTTAATTAGATTTTTCCGTGGTTGCTTTTTTTTGTGCCATGTTTTATGGACTATATTATGTATTGCAGAGAAGGTCAGAAGGAATTGCATTGCATGTTTGTGGACTTTTGAGAAAGCATACGACAGGGTGCCAAGAGAGGAAGAGAAAATTGGGAGTAGCAGAAAAGTGTGTGAGGGTGGTGCAGGATAAGTATGAGGACAGTGTGACTGCGGTGAGGTCTGTGGTAAGAATGTCAGCCTGGTTCAAGGTGAGAGTGGAATTACATCAAGGATCAGCTCTGAGCCCTGTCCTGTTTACAATGGTGATGGACAGGTTGACAGATGAGGTTCGACAAGAGTCTCTGTGGATTATGATGTTCACAGATGACATTGTGATGTGTAGTTCAAGTAGACAGCAGATTGAGATAAACCTTGAGAGGTGGAGGTACACACTGGAGAGAAGGGAAATGAAAGTCAGTGGGGTAAGACAGAGTATGAGTGTGTGAATCAGAGGGAAGGTGGTGGAAAAGTGCGACTGCAAGGAGCAAAGGTGGTGAAGGTAGACAAATTTAGTCCTAAGGAATAGAGAATGTGGCAGAAAGGTGAAGAAGAGAGTGCAGGCAGGCTGGACTGGGTGGAGAAGAGTGGCAGGAATGATTTGTGATAGAAGAGTAACTGTAAGAGTGAAAGGGAAGGTCTAGCTATGTTGCATAGTTTAGAGATGGTGAAACTGACGAAAAGACAGGAGGCAGAACTGGACGTGTCAGAGTCGAAGATGCGGAGATTTCCGCTCGGGGAAGGTAGACAGGATTAGGAATGAGTATATTGGAGGGACAATGCAGGTATGACACATTGGTGACCAAGCGAAAGAGGCTAGAGTGAGATGGTTTGGGCAGGTACAGAGAATAGAAGAGGGGCTACATCAGGAAAAGAATGTTGAGGATGGAACCACCAGGCAAGAGGAAAAGAGGAAGGCTGAAGAGGAAGTTTATGAATGTGGTGAGGAAGGACATGAAGACAGTCAGTGCGGCACAAAATTATGTAAAAGGCAGGGATAGATGGAGAAGATTGATCCACTGTGGCAACCGCTAAATGGGAGCAGCTGAAAGAAGAAAAAGAAGAAATTATGTATGGCAATATTGTATATTTTAAAAGATACACAATCCTTACTAACCTCTACTATTCCGTGTTTTATTTTCTACTGTGGTATGTTACAGCACTGCCATCTAACCAAAGTTCTCTGCAGTCACCTGTGATGGTTGAAGGGATGTGGACACTCTAAATGTTGACAAGTCCACTGCACTGAATCTTCAGGTTTGGTGAATCAAAATAATGATAAACTGCTTAAGCACATTTATATTTGCTTGAATGCCCAGTTGGGGCTGAGTGGTCTTTCAGTCTTGGAACCCTCACAGGTTTATTTTCTAAAGTATCTCACAGAATGGGGTTTTAATTGTCATCTCCTCCCTGGCCAGCTGACTGTACCGTTGCACTTACTGTTATGTCCATTAGAGTTTATTTAATAACAATTTAATCCAAGCCTCATGTTTCAACCATTTCTGTTTGTTTATCTTTATTATATAAGTTGGTATTATTTTGTTTGTTTTCATTCATTTTTGTGTTTACATTTTTTTTCTTTGTAATTGGAATTTTTTCTTTAACTTCTTGTAAAGCGCTTTGAGCTACACTTGTCACTTGAATATATGCTATAAAAATAAATGCTGTTATTGCCATGAAAAACATTTTAATTCTAAAGAAGTGTCCCTTAATTATGTTGCTTTTCACAAAGAAGGTTTTCATTTTCCTAGACTCCATTTTCAGCAACATACAATATACAGTACAGTATATCTTTAAATGGTGATTTCCCCTTATGTTCCAGAATTTAAATTTCTTTACTAAATTGATGTTTCATAAATTCCTGCTTTAGGAGAAGTCAATACAAATGTTGTAGGTTGTATTTTATTTCCCTATCACTATGCATGTAATTAGATATGTGTGCTAATTAGAAGAAATGTTGGGTTTTTTTTGTGTATTTTCAGTAACTCTGTAATGTTTTTAAATAAGTGTAAATTCTCAAAGTGTGAAAAGAAAGCTTTATAAATAAGAAAGCTGAATTGAATTTATTCATCTCCCAAGTGCCACATACGCCAGGACTTGCAAG
This sequence comes from Erpetoichthys calabaricus, assembly GCF_900747795.2. Taxonomy (NCBI): domain Eukaryota; kingdom Metazoa; phylum Chordata; class Cladistia; order Polypteriformes; family Polypteridae; genus Erpetoichthys; species Erpetoichthys calabaricus. The sequence continues at coordinate 69,772,211 of NC_041407.2, forward strand.
GTGCCCACTTTTTAAAAACAATCATATTGATTCAATTCAATTCATTTAAGCCTTAAAGGACACATTTCCTTTCAAAATCCCAGTGTAGTGCACATAAATACAGAGTAGTTAAAAAAAAAAAACATATAATATCCAATGAAAAACTCACAATACATCACACATATTATATTAAGATAGCAATGCCTAGAAGTCTGCAGAAATCTATCTATCTATAAGCCGTTAATTCTCCATTTTTCTTTAATAATGTTCTTGGCCACAGTCTACTAGCTTTTCTTTTCTTCCTGTCTTCTTTCCTGCACCTCCACCCAAGCAGAGCTTTGTGTCACTCCGCTCCTGACTCTGACTCTCTGGCCTGAAGTGAGGAGACTTCTTTTAAAGTCGTACCTGCGGGTATTTCCAGCACATTAGAGGCGTAGCTCACATGCACTTCCAGGTCACACTGCGCTTTAGAATAACATGGGAGCCTCCCTTCCACAGCTCCCTCCAGTGGCATGGAAGGACCCCAACAGGGCCATCTGTCAAGACTACATCTCCCATGCAGCCTTGCAGATGTTCAGATGCTATCACCACCATGCCGATGCTACCAACCAGTGTACTGGAGGAACATATGTTTCTGGGATGTCATCTCTCTTTGTCCATTCATCATCCTGGCCTCCCGACTAGGAAACAGGACACCATTCCCTCCAGCTGGAATGTCCATCTACTATTGATCTATTGTGACAGCCCTTAAGTCAGGTAAGGAGATGTCACCAATTCTGTCTGTGATGCCAGTCTATCCATATCTTCCATTACAGTATCTACATATATGTGCTGAATTACATCAAGAGAACATTCACTTGGAAATGAGAGGAGCCTCAGATCTGGAGACAGTAGTATCACAGACAGGAGAAAGAAACTTTCAAGTTGACAAACAGAGTTTGCTCTTCACAGTTTCAGTTGCTGTAATTGAAGACTAATTGTGTTTTAACACTAACAGCATAGAAAAGAACATGCAGGACAGCACTGCTTTGCATTTTTCAAGAATAATAATATTCATGGGGCATACAATTATGTTGTTGGTTTATAGCAAGGTATAAAATGTCATTTTGAATCACATGTCCAGTTTTTTATTGCAGTAGTGCCGATTCATTTTAGTTCTGGACTCTCATTCAGATAGTAAAATCAGTAAAAAGGAGGCATAATATAAACTTATCAAGTGTTTTACTTGGAATTGCAGTGTCATGGTGGTGCAGTGATTAGTGCTGCTGCTCCCTCACTGCCTTTTAATATTTACTACTTAGACGGTCTGCACTTTGATTTGTTGAAACCTTAAAATTGTTGCATGATGTAACTTTCTTGTTTTAAATTTTGTTTTAGCTCAGCTGAATATGTTTTTAAAAGATAACCTTTGCAGCACAATAAGCAGAAGTTCAATAATGGAAAATGCTGCATATGTAAATTGTTAATGGTTTTGTCTTTTATATGGATAAGTAAATCATGATACTGTATGTAGGAAGAACCTCAATTAGCCTGCTGAAACACAAATGCTTGGTGAACCACTGCATTATGTCCACAAGGTGGCACCGATAGACTGCCATATGTATCAAATTGTTGGAATTACAGTGAAAATGCACTTAAAATAAATACTCTGTATATACAAGCATATCGTGTACTGTGCACATATACACGTATGAAATTTAATGATGTAGCATGTCATTCCCAAAGCTGCTCAGTCCAACTCAGGGTCACAGAGGGAGCTGGATTTTGTTCCTGGAAGCAGTCTGGATGGGTTGCCACTCCACTGCAACTGAAATTTGGTTTTCTATAATGCTTTTATAGTAGACATATTTGACGTTTGGCAGGCTGACTTGTATGTCCCACCGACTCTGAATGATATAAGGTGGAGTTTGTGTGTAATTCTGATAGGTGTTTCCACGAGCAAACTGAATGAAGGGAAGAACCCAGTCAAAGAGAGAGGTCTGTGACTGTTGAAATAATAAGCGACTGAATCTCATTATAAATGACATATTATGACTGACTTCAGAAGCCAGGCCTGGTGCTTATGTTTGTTAACAAATGTCTGATAAAAATCCAGAATGGTTACAGTGGTGGCGTGGGCTCTGCAACTGCAATGATAAATATCTAGGCAATGTACTGTATAGTGTAATGCCTGTTGGGTGAGAGAAGATTGAATTGGACTTCCCCAATGAAAGCTGGCTCTTGAGAAGTGGAATATCATTTACCTGGAGAGTAAGGAGCCCAGGACTTATACTGGAGGGAAAAGTCGAGACACGTCAATTTTATTTATATAGCGCATTTTAAACAATAAACTTTGACCAAAGTACTGCGTAGCTTCCATAAAAATACCAATACATATATAGATACAACAATTGAAACACCAAAAATAACTAAATAAATTACTTAAAAAAGTCTAAAAAGATAAGGCAAAATGATAAGGCTTTCAGGTGGGATTTAAAAGTGACCAGAGTTGGTGCTCACCTAATATAAAAGGGTAGACTGTTCCAAAGCTTAGGGGCAGCTACTGCAAAGGCACGGCCCCCTCTAAGCTTAAGTCGAAATGTCAGCATGACCAGCAACTTCTGGTCAGACAACCTGAGAGATCATGAAGGAAAATAAGGGTGTAAGAGGACAGTAAGATAAAATGGGGCTAAACCAAGACCATTCAGGGACTTTAAAACAAACAGAAACATTTTAAACTCGATCCTACAGCGAACAGAAAGCCAGTGAAGAGAAGCTAAAGTTGGTTTGATGTGATTCTGTTTTCGTGTGCCTATTAGAAGCCTGGCAGCAGCTTTCTGGGCGAGATGAAGACAAGGAAGGGATGAATGATTAACTCCAGTGAATAATGAGTTGCAATAGTCAAGCCGTGAAGACAAACACATGAATTAGCTTTTCAAAAATATCTACATAAAGAAACAGCTTGACTTTAACTAATACCCTGAGCTGATAGAAACAAGCTTTAACAATGGAGTTAATGTGTTTTTACAATTTGAGGGCATCATCAAAAATCACACCAAAGATGTCAATGGGCCAAGATCACTTGCAGGAGCACAAGTAATCTCAGAAAGTTCACATAAACATGAAGGTGCTGTCTATGGTCAAAGTCACATTGGCTCATGTGAACAATGGTGATCCATCTTGTGCTCCACATCAGAAGACCCAGGGTAGGTGAAGGAACACTTAAAAGCCTCCTGCAAGGTCCTTTACAGTTACAAGTTGTTAGTATCAGTCAAGATGATCATCACAAGGCCAGGGAAAGATAAAGAGAGAAAATGTTTGGTGATTGTGACAATGTATGGAAAATACTAATCTATTATAAACAAGTTAAAGCAGATCAATATGCAATTTTCAGTCCCTAAAGAAGAGGACAAGCCAAGTATCAGATGATAAATAATATGAACTTCAAAGGAGAGCCCAAGTTCAGTCTTCAACCCATTATGTCCCCATCTGAGTTTTCCAAAATCCCTGTGTTGGAAAACAGGTTGAGTATAGTGTAATAAACGTAATAAAAGTGGCCTAGGCAGTCCAGGGTCTTAAAATCTTTCAAACACAAGCCCCTCAAAGGATTGAAGCAGTCAGTCAGATGCATGCTTGTAGTATTGATTATGGTAGACATCAGCATTACCACATGTCAAATTCTTCCCCATTTTCCTTTTTCCTCAATATTCATTTAATTTTATATCACCTTGCTGTTAAGATCTTTTGGCATTTCAGTGCTAGTTTTAATCAATATTTGTGGCACCTTAGGAATACTTAGCCTGGAGTATTTAAAGATGACCCTCAGCACTTACAGTATAAACACTCTGTAGGTGGTAAATGATGCAGGCATGTTAATGTATGGATGTCTAAAAAAGATGAAAGACTCCACATATTTTTGTGAAAGTTAGTGCCAAGATCTATAGATTGTAGAAGAGAACAGCAAAACAGATGAAAGTGTTGGGGGTCGCCTGGTCCCTTGTTAATTTGTTTGTTGGAAATTTAACGAGTAACTCGCTACCTGCAGGTTTTCTTCAAATGGTGATTGTGATGATGCATTTTTCAGACACTTCAATCCATGGAAGACAGCATGATGGGAAGACACAATTTAGAGTGTCAGATCTTCTGCATCCATGTTGGCCATATCTGGATTGTGGACTAAACAAGCAGACACACATACTTCTATTATTACCAACACTCCCCTCCTCTGTTACCATAAATCCATCCCCCATCTAAGATCATGCAGGCATATACATTAATTTATTTATTTTATTTATTTACACAGGACGTTTGTTTCATTAGGTGTTGATATACTGCATACTCCATCTTTTACATCTATATATATATATAAAACACAATCTCGGTCTGAATGTTCCCTATACATTCTTACACTCTTTCAATGATGTGGACCAAATTTTGCATAGTTGTTCTCTAGGACCATCTGGACATTTTGGATCCCAAAATTTTGACCATGTTGGCCCCAGTCGTTTTTTTTTTGCCATGTGCTACAGTTTGCACACCAGTGTCACCTGTTGGCACAAAGCAAGTGAAACATGACCAGAGCTTATGATTACTTATTTGGGCAACTCGGTGTGCTGTTCCTACCTACTGCAATAACGGTAGACCTGATCGAGAGTGGAAGTTCAGAGCATCACAGAGAAGAAACAAGGGGGTTGATGTTTAGCTCCTGCTTTGTTGGCTTTTCTTCACAATTTAAGCATTATAAACTTTCCACCTTGAACTAAGAGGATGAGTCAGACATGACATTGTTCATGCTTAAAACCCAGCAAGGAGTTACTGCAATTCTGAAATCCAATTGGACCCAAACAATAGAACAAATTCTCGACTTATAAGAGCAGAGACATTAATAGAGAGGTAGTGTGGGACAGCTGGATGGGACTGCTGGCAATGACAACAGGGTCACTATTTAAAAAACACTTAAACCTTTGCTTTATTCCCTTAACCCAATCTACAAGTGATGCGGGTTACTTTGACTGGTATCTCATTTTTTCTAGTGCCTTTCTGCCATGTGTTGTTATCATAGATGGATCTTTCAAGTACAAGATGAAAATGCATTAGACTAATAAAAAGATTTTACTTGTATATAGTATACTGCCAGTGTTAAGTCTTGCAAAGGATCCTCAGGCAGGAGTTTTATTACATTTTCATCTGCAAAATCCCAAAAAGCCTGAGGGGCATGACTAGACACCATGTCAAAATCTTGCAGCATGTGAAGACTGTTTTATACTACTTTTGATATATTTTATCCATTTATATTTATTGTTTTGTATTTGCTTTTTTCACTTTGTGCAGAGAAAGCACATTAGAGACAAGGGGACTACCTCGATGTACACCCCTGCTATAAGTAAAGAGATTTTGTAAAGTCCATATATGTTCACATCCACATACAGTATCATTTGGTACCACATATTAAATGCATGAGCTGCAATACCACTCTAAGTGAACATTGTTTTGACTTAAGCAAGGTGGAACTCTGCTCTCAGGATTTAAAAAATCAAATTACTTAAGATGTAGGACTTCGACTTTTTCCATTTGACTATGAAAATTGTTCTCCTTTTGCGTAGTTGCTACTGGATCTTGGGTTTCAACAAGGAATTCCATTTTATTAAAAATCAGTCCTTTTCTTATATGTACAATCAAATCCACTCAAAAATAAAAGAACTTTGGCTTTCAGGCACCAATTAAAACACTCCCAGATATTTGTTAAGAAACCCTAATGTCAAGGGAGTGGGTCACATGTGCCTTTTTCAATACAGTATATCATTTTTATGGAAACATCATAGAAGAATTTTATACTTACACAGTTTTCTAACCAATTTTAGCCTGGAAAAGCCAGAACCAAATAATAGCCCCAAGTCCTCCTCTGTCTCTGCCTCTTCTGCCCTGGGCGACTTAAAAACCCACGGCAACCACACTCCTCAAATCAAGGTGCCAGAGTGGTCCTTCTTCAGAGCAATGCCATAGGAGAGCCATCCAAAAGAACGCTGCAGAAAAAACTTTATTTATTTAGATCTGCAACAGGCTCCGTACAGTAAATGACCATGACTAGAATGTAACAGATTTGTGAAATATGAATGGGGTCGTGGTTTTAAAAGGACTCTTGCTGCATCTGTTATGTAACACAAGCTAAGTCTAGGTTCTCATAATCTGTTAATGTCCTGCTATATTTAACTTACCTTACAGGTATTTTTTCTACATCTAAGGAAGTTTTTGAAAGTAAAGAACCAACTTTATATCCAAAGAACCCTTCCCAGAATAAAATGGTGCTTTGTTCTACAAGGAAGTATGCAACTCAGTAAAGAACCATAAAGTGCCAGTAAAGAACCATTTTGCTGACTGGAAAGGTTGCTGTTGTAGCTGAGGATTGTCTTTCTCTTATTTTTATCAGCCTTCCATGCTTAGTTTTGTGGCTATTAAGCAGAGTTACTCCAACATTTTATGCTCTGTTGCTTACACTGCTCATTTATAGCATTTAATTGCATCAGGTGTCTGTAGAATTGCTTATTGAATATTGTAGTCAACCTGGACCTGACGGGGAGTGGGGATACCCAGAGAAGTCAGCTCTATAAGCCGCTGTTCATAGGGTTGTGTGGAAATGGATTAGCTCACGGCGCCAGGGGATAGTATGGTAGTTGTGTTGCCTCTGACCCCAGGTGAGTGAAGTGAGGCTAAGCTGCTCAGCGTGGGCATGAAGCTCGAGGGAGTGAGCAAGGCATTGCCAAAGAAGCCAATGGTCCTATTTAGGGCCATGTTACAACCTACTCTAGATCTTTTTGTTAAACTCTACTCTAATTTGGTGCTGATGACTTAATTGAGTCCTGCCCCAATTACCCACCTATTGATTTGCCCATTGTTAATAAATCATTTGGGCTGTGCATGAGGGAAGACCATGGCAGCTCATAGCAAATCATTTTCACATTAATTCAACCTCTGCTCCTTAGGGACAAGCTGACAGAGATGGGAGTAGATTCATACCTAGTGTCATGGATCGTGGACTATCTTAAAGACAGACCTCAGTATGTGCGTCTTGGGAACTGCACGTCTGACATTGTGGTCAGCAACACAGGAGCGCCACAGGGGACTGTACTTTCTCCGGTCCTGTTTAGCCTATATACATCGGACTTCCAATACAACTCGGAGTCCTGCCACGTGCAAAAGTTCGCTGATGACACTGCTATCGTGGGCTGCATCAGGAGTGGGCAGGAGGAGGAGTATAGGAACCTCATCAAGGACTTTGTTAAATGGTGCAACTCAAACCACCTACGCCTGAACACCAGCAAAACCAAGGAGCTGGTGGTGGATTTTAGGAGGCCCAGACTCCTCATGGACCCCGTGATCATCAAAGGTGACTGTGTGCAGATGGTGCAGACCTATAAATATCTGGGAGTCCAGCTGGATGATAAATTAGACTGGACTGCCAATACTGATATTCTGTGTAAGAAAGGACAGAGCCAGTTATACTTCCTTAGAAGGCTGGCGTCCTTCAACATCTGCAATAAGATGCTGCAGATGTTCTATCAGATGGTTGTGGTGAGCGCCCTCTTCTACACGGTGGTGTGCTGGGGAGGCAGCATTAAGAAGAAAGACGCCTCACGCCTGGACAAACTGGTAAGGAAGGCAGGCTCTATTGTTGGCATGGAGCTGGACAGTTTAACATCTGTGGCAGAGCGACGGGCGCTGAGCAGGCTCCTATCAATTATGGAGAATCCACTGCATCCACTAAACAGTGTCATCTCCAGACAGAAGAGCAGCTTCAGCGACAGACTGCTGTCACTGTCCTGCTCCACTGACAGACTGAGGAGATCGTTCCTCCCCCACACTATGCGACTCTTCAATTCCTCCCAGTGGGGGTAAACATTAACATTATACAAAGATATTGTCTGTTTTTTACCTGCATTATTATCAATCTTTAATTTAATATTGTTTATTGTATCAGTATGCTGCTGCTGGAGAATGTGAATTTCCCCTTGGGATTAAAAAAGTATCTATCTATCATATAGTGCTTTTACTATCTATCTATCTATCTATCTATCTATCTATCTATCTATCTATCTATCTATCTATCTGTCTATCTATCTATCTATCTATCATATAGTGCTTTTACTATCTATCTATCTATCTATCTATCTATCTATCTATCTATCTATCTATCTATCATATAGTGCTTTTACTATCTATCTATCTATCTATCTATCTATCTATCTATCTATCTATCTATCTATCTATCTATCTATCTATCTATCTATCTATCTATTTTATTTGCTTAAAAATCAATCAAATTGAGCTACGACCTGCAATTTAAAAGTAGTTTCACTTTTTGCATTCAATTTTCTTTCAGCGGAGCATAAGTAAATTAGGCTGAAGGTAAATTACAGTGGTATGAAAGTTCATACTTGATTGTAACTTACAGATATATCAGAAATGTCATGATTCTTTCTTTCGAGACATTTCTTCTTTACAGCTATGGAGGATTTATTTGCTTTGTGTAGATGTTTGAAAAATAAAGCAACAGGAGACGAGGCAGCTAAAAGGATTGAACTGAAAGGACAAAAAACAAAAAGTCTGCCAGAAAGATGCTAGGCAGCTGAACAGGGTGCACCTGCCATTGTTCAGAAACATAAGCAGCACCAGAGAAACAGAATCCAATGCCCCAGGAAACACAAATCCAAACAGGTCACAGCCACCATGAAAGAAAACGGGACAGGAATAATAAGCTGGGCACATTGCAAGAGCTGTGCAATAACCATGAAATAAAGGAAAGAGAATGAAACTTTTATTCTTGAATATCAATATAATAGAAACTAAAAAAAAAAATTATTTCCTAGACTCAAAACAAAATTTTTTCCCTTGTTCTTTAGCTAGCACAGAGCACTACGTCTACCATCTAAAATTATCAGCTGGCATGCATGACATACATTTGAACAATGGCCCCCCACAGTGAGTTAGCGCACAACCAGTATGCCTGCTGATAACATCACCAAAGTGCAATGCTACAAGTGCCAACATACAATTAAAAGACAAAAAGAAATCAAGTAAAATCCCAAAACTAGAGAAACTGCAAAAATGATGGGCATGTGAGCTTCAGGAGTGCTTTACAGGAGATGGTATTCAGAAAAATAGAGGGAAGATATTTTCTGTGAAACACCCACTAACCCAGTTTCCATTTCCTTTAGAGTGAAGAAAAACTCCCTGGATGACAACTGATGTCACTTCCTCTTCTGCTTCTGTTAACTCCGCCTCTTCCTCCTCAGCCTCCCACTTTAATAACAGACACTGGAAATCAGTGTTCATTACTGGACCAGCTTCAGGAGAGGACAGAGAGTCTGTGATCTAGAGTTTTATCACCAGCAGTGGATGCTGAAAGCCCTTCTAAGTCTACATGTTATTAACTTTGTTTCATTCTGGACAATAAATGGGGTCTCCCTTGGGACCCTAACCCTTTTCCTGTCTTTCTCTATTCATTTACAGCATGAAGAGGTACTCAATACCTGCAAATTTCTGACAATATCAATTTATCCATTTTGTAAATGTTTCCCAGTTAACTAGTTGCATGGAGTGTGTATACATTAAGAGACACAGAAATACCAGATGTTTAAACGTGTGTCAGATTTTATTGCATATTGAAAACAAAATTAAAAACTTCCAATTTTTTCTTCACTGCCAGCTTAAATAAGGAAATTGTATTTCCACACACATTTGGTTGTCAGTTTAATATCTTGTTAAAGTAAATGATTACACATGTAAAATGCCTCAAATAGCTCACAAATTAATATATAATTGCATATTAATTAATTGTCAGTTTAAATAAATTGTCGACATCCTTTTCATCCGATCATCTCATCTCTCTTGATGTGATGTGACTCAGCAGCAGATTACAAATCGGATTTGTCATGAGACACAAAGTGAAGTCATTAATTATGAGACCACTTTATGGTGTGATTTTCTTCACATCTTCTTTAATTAATTTCAGAGTGCTGTGCATTTAATTATATTGCTCAAATAATGGATTGTGGGCTTATTTTGTTTCCTAGTCCTGCAGGGAAGATAACTGACAGGAGCATTTTTTTTTAATCCCTGGTATAAAGTAATGCTGGGAGACATTACTTCATCAGGTTGCTTGTATGCTTGGCAGAAAATGACAAACAAACTCAATATAAAATGCTTAGGCTCAGCTACTTAACCTCTCCCAAACAGTGGGAGGTGAGTGTAGTAAATGAAGATTTTCAGGAGAAATGAACAAGTTTAGAAACAAAGGCATTGAAAGAGAATACTATAAATTATTTTTTTTTTACAATTAATATTATTCAAAAAATTATGCTGAAATCTACAGCATCATCTATAGACAGTGCAGGACAGTGTGCCATTGGTCATGTGTTGAGCAATGCAGGAAAAGGTGGTCTGAATGCTTTCTGAATCTCATAGATAGATAGATAGATAGATAGATAGATAGATAGATAGATAGATAGATAGATAGATAGATAGATAGATAGATAGATAGATAGATAGATAGATAGATAGATAGATAGATAGATAGATCATTATTTGTCCCCAGGAAATTTTGCCTTTTTTTCAGAAACGCAATAAATAAATTCTTCTTTTTCTTCTTTCAGCTGCTCCTGTTAGTGGTTGCCACAGGGGATCATCTTCTTCCATAAGCGCAATAAATAAATAAATATGGTAAATAATGATAAATATACACCAGAATGATTCTTAACTTGGCAGTCCCATTGAGTCATTTTGCAAGCATATTAGTTGGTATAGATAAGCCCCAGTAGTGTTTCTTGGTGCACTTCTGCTGAATAATTTGTTGTGTGTTGTTCATAATGGTACTAAGTTTTGTCTTCATTTTCTCCTTTGCTACTACCTTCAGATTTAACTGATCCTACCTTTGTAATCAACTTGTTGATTCAGTGGGCATCTTTTGAAGTGATGTTTCGAGCCCACCACATCACAACATAGAAAATCACACAGGCCGTTACAGAATGGTAGAACATGTAAAGGATGTCATTACCCACATTAAAGGAGTGTAGCCTCTGCCCTGTTTTGTCTTATGTAGTGTTATGCAGCCGTTCCAGCCTGTCATTGATGTGGATCCCCAATACTTTTAGAAGTGCACCATATCAATTTCCATTTGCTGAATATTTTTTTTTTGTTTGTTTTTTATTTCGCTTTACACGATTTCTCGTATTAGGAATTTGTTAGTTTTCGCATACCCCTTGAGGTCAGAGCGCAGGGTCAGCCATTGTACAGTGCTTCCCTTTGACTCTCCTCTGAAGAGTGACAGCATGGGATCCTCAAAGCAATTCCCAAAAGATCTGAAAACAAAGATTGTTCAGTATCATGGTTTAGGGGAAGGCTACAAAAAGCTATCTCTGAGGTTTAACCTGTCAGTTTCAACTGTAAGTAATGGAGTCAGGAAATGGAAGGCCACAGGCACAGTTGCTGTTAAACCCAGCAGGTCTGGCAGGCCAAGAAAAATACAGGAGCGACATATGTGCAGGATTGTGAGAATGGTTACAGACAACCCACAGATCACCTCCAAAGACCTGCAAGAACATCTTGCTGCAGATGGTGCATCTGTACATCATTCTACAATTCAGCGCAATTTGCAGAAAGAACATCTGTATGGCAGGGTGATGAGTAAGAAGCCCTTTCCGCACTCACGCCACAAACAGAGTCGCTTGTTGTATGCAAATGCCGATTTAGACAAGCCAGATTAATTTTGGAACAAAGTGCTTTGGACTGATGAGACAAAAATTGAGTTATTTGGTCAGAACAAAAAGAGCTTTGAATGGTGGAAGAAGAACACCGCATTCCAAGAAAAACACCTGCTACCTACTGTCAAATTTGGTGGAGGTTCCATCATGCTGTGGGGCTGTGTGGCTTTTTCAGGGACTGGGGCCCTTGTTAAAGTCGAGGGTCAGATGAATTCAACCCAATATCAACAAATTCTTCAGGATAATGTTCAAGCATCAGTCACAAAGTTGAAGTTATGCAGGGGTTGGATATTCCAACAAGACAATGACCCAGAACACAGTCTGAAATCTACAAAGGCATTCATGCAGAGGGAGAAGTACAATGTTCTGGAATGGCTGTCACAGTCCCCTGACCTGAATATCATCGAAAATCTATGGGATGATTTGAAGCAGAATGTCCATGCTTGGCAGCCATCAAATTTAACTGAACTGGAGAGATTTTGTATGGAAGAAAGGTCAAAAATACCTCCATCCAGAATCCAGACACTCATCAAAGGCTATAGGAGGCGTCTAGAGACTGTTATATTTGCAAAAGGAGGCTCAACTAAGTATTGATGTCATATCTCTGTTGGGGTGCCCAAATTTATGCACCTGTCTAATTTTGTTATGCACCTGTCTAATTTTGTTATGATGCATATTGCATATTTTCTGTTAATCCAATAAACTTAATGTCACTGCTGAAATACTACTGTTTCCATAAGGCATGTCATATATTAAAAGGAAGTTGCTACTTTGAAAGCTCAGCCAATGATAAACAAAAATCCAAAAAATTAAGAGGTGTCCCTGAACTTTTTCATATGACTGTAAAGTTCTATCTATCTATCTATCTATCTATCTATCTATCTATCTATCTATCTATCTATCTATCTATCTATCTATCTATCTATCTATCTATCTATCTATCTATCATACATACAGTGGCCCACCAGCTTAACCCAACATAGACAAGTGTGAGACAGAAGTTCAAGGCACACAGTGATTTTTATTTTTTTCTCCTTTGTGGGAAACGTCTTCCCTGTCTCCCACAAGCACAGCAACACAGTCCAAGCACAGCACAATGCACAAACAATAAATTTTCCTTCACTCTTTTCCTTCTCCTTCACTCCTCTGGTCAAAATTCATCTTCCTCCTCTGACTCTGGCTCACAATTACCCTCATTCAAGCCCTTTAGCTGCCTCCCATACACACGTGTGTGACAATACATATTAACTATTTGCATAAAATTCAGTGAGATTTTACATATACAAAATAATATAACAAGTCAAGCCAATAACCACACCCAATATCTCCACATCTTTGTACCCTTTTACACAAAATGCCCAATATTTGCCCAATATTGCAGGATCGTTGTAGTTTGACTTCATTGTGGCCCCACAGACAAAAACCACAATTGGCCCCTTCACATGTACAGCTTTTTCAAACTAAAATAGAAAGAAATGAATAATGCCATATGCCTTTCACACTTACTTGGATCCATTATTCAGCTACTACTTTTTTCATCCCCATGCAACCCCAGATGCTGGGACGCAGGTCTCTCTGGGAAATCCGACACAGAAATGACTTTACAGCAAATGCTCAATGTGATTTCCCAGAATACTAAGTAAGTTCACTAACTAAGTACACTATACCCTTGACTCTTCATCTCCAACAGGCTTTGGCTTGCCTTTGTCATGGTGCCTATACCTGCCAACACGGACTACTGTATATGAACTCCTCTAACACACCATCAACGGTTGCATTGCGCCTGCATTTTCCAATGCATCTCTCCACAGAATCAGTCACACTTTTTGTTGACCAGATTTATTCAGTTTCAGATTTTTTTTCTTTCTCTGTATTCCACTGTTTCACTCCTGGTTAACCAATCCACATCATTTTTCCTTAACTTCACACTGTCCTTCCAACCTTTACCTGACACTCACTTGGTGGATTGTTTATCTAATGGTGTGGTTAAATGCACATTTTAAATACTGAGCAGCTATGAACAAGAGAGTGTTCTCCTCTTCATTTACTGCACTAATGTATAATGCAAAGAAACATTCTAAAAAAATGTCATGTAAAATGTTTTCTAGCCAGGATACAGAGGTTTGAAAAAGGATGGATGAACATGATAAGGGAAACTCCTCCATCCTTGGTTCAGCACTGCTCTCGTACCCAAAGGCTCATCAGACTTTATCAATATGCATAAAAACAACTTTATTTGTCTAAGAGACCTTAGGTGCATAACACAAGATACTGTTGTTGCAACTCACCATTTTGCTTAAGTTTCTTTGTTTAATAATAACTTTGTAGGATTATTCTATTTGCACATATGTAGGTTACATTTACATATAAATGATAAATACAACTCTTAGGCAAATACTAGTAAAGTAGGGTGGTGTAAAGCTTAGCTATTTGATCTATTCATGGTGCTTAGACTCAAGGTCTCAGGCTGAATTCTAGAGAAGTGGCAGCATACTTTAAAACAGGCTGGCAAAAGCACCATTGTTATACAGGTATGGCACACTGTTTGGCATGCTTTCAAGGGTACATTGAGCAGAACTACACTCTTAGAACAATTATAGCTTATTTAAGGTAATTTAAAAGACCTTGTAAGCCTAAGAGTCTAAAATGCTAAACAACATTCTTACAACATTCATTTTAGATATTAAATAAATTGCAAGCCCCTTGTTAAAGGTGCCCACTTCTTATTTTTGTTGTTTTTGCATGTTATCTGGCAATTGTAAATTGGACTGGTGTGAATAAAGGTTCGTATGTGTAGATACCACATAATTTCCAAATTGTACAATTTTTTGTTAAAAGATACATTTCAATATGTGTTCTAACAATAACCGGCATAGGAAAAATTCAATAGAAAGAGACAAAGCTGCTTATTTTTTTATATTAGAAGTTCATGAGATACATACAAAGCAGGTGCTTCTTTAATTCTTGCCTTAAAGCAGTTTGCTGCAGGTTGGCCTGCTGGGTAATTTTCAGTCTTTCATGTAATTTTACACAGCCATAACACATAGCTGCAATCGATCCCCATTGTGCCTTTTTTAATATCATCCAAAGCTCCTGCGGCAGCAAAAGCATAACTTCTGATGCAAGTGTTTTTTCTTTGTGCTATCACTGAGGATTTCATTGGAATTTATTAACAGAAGACAGTTGCAGCACCGAGACTTAAAACAAATAAACACTTGCATTACACATGCTGACTTTGAACAAAACAATGCATGTCTTGATGTCTTCCCAAAATGATTTAGTAAATTTTTATGCAGTAAGAGTCATCTTCTTCTTCTTCTGTAGCTATCCCCGTTTTTATATTGGGTCACTACTTTTTTGACTAGACTTCCCCCAGAATGCACAACACTATCCTTTTTGCCATTTAACAATGAAAAACTTGTCTAGATAGGGAAAATGAAGCAGAATATGTTTTAACAGTACATGTTGTTGAAAATTCTTCATGTCCACCACATTTGAGAACACACTGTACAACATGATATTGATCCTCATATTACTCTCATGTTAGCCTCAATTGAAAAAGCCCACCTTGAAATTTCATCATGCTGCAGAAGCACTAAATATATAATTCCACAATATCTTGCTTGCTTCATTCATTTACCTTATAGTAAATTGCTTGAATCATTTTAAATGTATCCATTAAACATTGAAATGTTGTTCACATCAATCCCAGTTAAGTTGCATCTTTTCAAAATTCATATAAATGCAGAACTCACAATATCAACATCAGACCACATGTCTCTGCAGTGAGTTATACTGTATTATTTTACACTGTGTCAGAAGCACATTGGTGGTGTTTTGTCATGTTAGGGTCCAAAGGCAACTCTATTCCCCTTTATACTCTTTAACAAAATGTTCCCAGATCCCTGCTATAACCCTCAAATGCTACAAGAATAGGCAGAAGACAAAATTTATGCATTGATTTTTTTAATTATAGATAATACACCCAAAATAATAAAGTAAAATGAGTATGACAAAACTACCATTACAATCTAAGTTACAGTTCATCTTGTGTTCGTATGTTTACCACCAGGGTTCCGTCTCTTTTATGTTCTGGTCCAGCTTGGTTCTTTGCTCCAGCATGGCCTTTTAATGGAGTCAGGGAAGGCCTGACCGCCTCTTCCGTGGATTGAAAATGGCAGAAAGGGATTTTCTTTGTTACTTTTGTCTTTATCTTCCTTGATGTACCTCTTACGCCAATATCATTAGCCAAGTATGTACTTCATACCAATCCTATTCAGTCCCACCCTATTCTAGCCCAGGTTTTCATCTTGGAGGGGGGAAGGCATGTCATTATTTCTACTAACCTGTCCCTTATATTCCAGATTATTCCAGCCTATTAATGTCCTGTCATCTCTGCCCACCTGTATTCCTTCAGGCCAGCTGGTCAAAATTGATGAGATTTTATCTGTGTTAATTTTAACTTGCAGTAAATACAACAATTGGTTCTGCGATATTATTTTTTTCTAAGTACATATTTTTGTCATAATATAATTACATCATCCTCATCACAGGTGGCCATGTAGGCATTGCTGGATTAAACAAAGGAAAACCAAATCAATTCAAACAAACTAAGGCACCATATAAAATCCAAGTAGCAGCTTAACCCACGGTTGGAGTGTACACCTAAAGAAGTAAGCATTACAGAAGACATGGCAGACAGACAAAAATTAGGATGATTTTTTTTTATCATTTCTGCAATCTAAGAGAAAAAAAATCATGAAAGGGGGAGGTCCAAAAAAATAAGAAGGAAGACACCGATTGTCATAATCTTTTGCCTTTGTATTTGTTAATTATTTGGTTTCTCTATGATTTTGTGTTTTATATTTCTAAATGAATTTTGTTTCTTTTTGCAGTTTATTATTCTTTAGTGAGTACAGGTTTATTAAAAAAATGATTGTGTGTTTTATAACAGCTTTCAATTTAGTTTGTCGCTTGTCTTATCTTCTTTGTTTTCTCTATGTTGAGCACAAGGTGCTTGGTGAACAACTTTGGAGATGACCCTCACCTCACCAGTTTCCTCAGCACCATCACAGAGGCATGTGTTTTTATACTATTTCTGTTTGTCTCTGTCATGGACTAGAGTCACAAGTTACATAAATCCCAATAATCTTACAAAAGCACATCCCAAATATTCCCACTAGAAAGAGATATCACTGTCAAAACCCAGCTAGTAGGAAGGGTAATCACCAAATCTTTATAAAGCAAAAGGTGTTTTTTAACAAAACACTCTTCAATAACACTGAAGCTCCAAGAAACACAATAATAATAATAATAATCATAATGATAATTCTTTACATTTATATAGCACTTTTTTCACTACTCAAAATGAGCCAAGAAGAACACTGATGGAATCCAAACAAGTCCCAAAATAATAATGCAGAAACAAAGTCAGTAACAGAGCAATGAGGTTAACAAAATCCAAAAATCCAATACATCAAAGTAACACAAATAAACTCACCAACTCCCAGAATATTCAAAAGCAACTGTGGGAGACCAAAAGACTTATAGAGCAGAGGGCATTTTATGGAGGTGATTGGCAGGTGGCCCCGCCTCTTGAGGAATCACTCACAAAACACATGGAACATGGCAAAGGCAACTGGTATACACGGACAAAACCAAAAAATAAAGAAAGATCTACATAATCAACATAAATAAGAGACAGAAAACATGAATTTGAACCCAAGGCAGAAACATGCTAGGTTCATTTTACAGTAGAGGTCACTTTTTTGTCATTATTCGAGTTTTTGAATTGTTCCTGTTTTTTATTTACTGTATGTACTCGCATATAAGTCGGGTCTTGAAACCCAAAAAAATCAATCATAAAATTAGACCCCGACTTATACACCCGTTCAAAAATGCGACACTTAATTTTTTTTTTTTACATCTTCTTGCTTCCTCCAATTTCACACCAGTTTCTCAGACACATCAAATTTTGCTGCAGCAGAGTAGTTACCAATTTCTTTTGCCAGTTCAACAACTTTTAATTTAAAACCAGCTTCATATTTTCTTCTGATCGAACACTCCATCGTAGATATGGGATGCTCTTACGATAAAGGTGTACGAGAGGTGTGAGATACAAAAAACACAAATCAGTGCAAACGTCGATTCAGAATAGTTCAGGTATTACTGTGTGGTCACGTAGGCACAATACATAGAAAAAAAAGGCAG
Source organism: Erpetoichthys calabaricus (assembly GCF_900747795.2). Lineage (NCBI taxonomy): Eukaryota > Metazoa > Chordata > Cladistia > Polypteriformes > Polypteridae > Erpetoichthys > Erpetoichthys calabaricus. Next base: position 69,790,135 of record NC_041407.2, read on the forward strand.
TGTGCTCCGTGGTTACTCTCTCAGGTGGCCGTTAGCATATCATAGTCTCTTGGACCAATAGCGTGAGTTTTCTGCATTCAACTTATACGACTGACATTATAAAATATAGGAAATTATATGGTACAATCAAGCCCCGGCTTATCCGCGGGAGAACTTAAACGCGAGTATATACAGTAGATAATGGACCTTGCTTTGTTCTGGTATGCCTTTTCGACATTACTGTTCTTATTTTTTTTTCTTTTGTTAATAAATCCATTTGTTTTATTTAGAATTTATTAGATTTAGATTTATTAGATTTATTAGATTATTATATTTATAAAATTAGATCATTTAGATAATATTTTTTTTTTTTTTGTTCTTTATTTTGTCTTATACGATTTCTCGTATTAGAAATTTGTTAGTTTTCGCATACCCCTTGGGGTTAGAGTGCAGGGTCAGCCATTGTACAGCGCCCCTGGAGCAATTACAGGTTAAGGGTCTTGCTCAAGGGCCCAGCAGAGTAGGATCTCTTTTTGGCAGTGACGGGGATTCGAACCGGCAACCTTCTGGATACCAGCGCAAATCCTTAGCCTCAGAGCCACCACTCCGCCCCGATATATATAATTAGATAATTAGATTTATTTAGAATTGTTATGGGTATACCAACAGGCACTGTCCGAGGGGTGAAGGGCAAAATGTACGCAAAAGAAGGGGATATGGGCAGAGTTCCTGTCCACTCCTTGCATAGTCTTATCAGGACGTCTTTCCTTGTGAACCAACTGCTTGGTGAGCTACATATTGTACATTTGTAATCTCTTCACTGATACCAGATTTGAAGAGTTAAGTCCAGGTTGTCTCATTGTATCCATATTAATTAATCTTGAAGTTTCTATATAGCTGGTGACTTACAATGCCGATTCTGCATAACCTCATTATGGACAACACTTTGTTATTATTATGGTGTGTTTAATGGATGCCTGTATTCTAAGCAGATTAGAAGATCAATATGCAGTCCTTGTTTTGTTTTGTTTTGTGTTTTTTTTTTCTCAATTACTTTTTCTTGTAAACCAGACATTAAAACAGACCACGATTCAATGAAACAAATGAACACAACATAGCAAGTACAATAGTATGCTATGAAAGCAATCCATGAAGCTCAGCATTAAAAACAGAAATAAAAGTAACTACAGTACATTGTGGTTTAAATTACAATGTCTTAGCCCCTGTGGTACATTACCTACCTAATCAACACCTAATGATTGTCTGCACCAGACGAAGCAAAACTCAGGAGGGCAGAGAGCGAGACTCTCCAATCTGGCTTCTGAAATCTTAGGCAGCTGCCAAAAGGCAAAATGTTTGAAATCAATAGTGTTTCCACCTGCCAGGCCAAATCCCACATATACCACTGAGACAGAATTAGTAACTGTCTTTATGTGCCTTCCAGATGGCTGACTGATGCCACAACAAAGAGGGAGTCAGTCAAAACAGCAGAAATTGTTGGTCCATGGAGGATCACTGTCTGAAAAAGTGGAGTACAAAGCACAACAGAGAACATAATACAGAAGAAGCCCACAGCTTAGCCGTCTTGAAGTTGGATCACACAGGATCTCACAATCCTAGCCCTGCCAGCGAGTGAAAGTGTGCCTTCCAAAAGCCATCAAACGCTTAAGAGTCTGAGAAAGAGCTGTGTTGGAGCCAGAACTCAACAATGAAGGTTCTGCTGTTAAAAGCTTTCATTAAAAATGTTACATATCTTATTGGAAAATCCTAGTAGTTTATTCTGATGGCTGTGTCATTTGCGTCTACATTCAGAAATCTGCATTCTGCATTATAAGGAGCATTTTAATGGACTTAATCAGCCCAATGCAGCATAAGTGCAGTTGGCATGTTCTGCTTCTGTGGGCACATGGGTTTTCCTCTGAATATTCTGGCTTTAGTCCTACTTTCTAAACCCATGCTGGAGAGTCTATCAAGCAGCTCTAATGTGAGTGTGCTATGGGATGAATTGGTGCACCGCCACATTGTGCTGTTTTAGAAAAGCTTTTATACATATTATTCTGCATGTTATGGGGTTTTGAAACATGAGGAACCCATTTCTGTTGTTATTTTCACTTTGTGCTATGGATTTTATTAAAGTCTTGGTTTTCTTTATTTACGTGACACTACTTTGCAGGTCACATGACCTTAATCGCCGTGCCAATGACATGCAGGGAATTATTCTATAAATATGTCTGAGTTTGCAATACACATTATCTTTCAGTGCACAAAACAACTTCAGGAGAATCTTTAGCTTATTTCTCAAGTAGGTCACAGTGGTAGGTGTTTGTTGTTGGTATTGACTTTGTCTTTTTGATTGACTCTCAAGTTTTCATCCTGTCCTTTTGATCTTGGTAAACACAGTTTAGTTTTGATCTCATGATTCTGATCCTGTCTTCTTTTCAATTGTTATCATCTTTTGGTAATTTATGGTGATCCCAATATCTCTGAACACTTTATTGTGTCCTTAACACATTGTGCCCAGTGATGCATTATAGGCTTTAACTCTCCACGAACTCAGACTGGAATAAGGAGGACCCAAATGAACGGATTCATGGATGGATGGATGGATGGAATTCAAAAAAAGTGAACACTCTTATTTTAAAAAGCTTAATTTCTGTAGATTAAAGGGGAAAAGCAATTAATTAATCACCCCGGATGCAATGAGAAGTGAAGCAAAATGACACCTGTCATTGGCTAACTGAACAGATTACAATTTGAAAGCTTTCGAGGTAGCTCAGGCCCCTTCTTCAGGCAACCTGTAGTACAGAAACTAGAGTTCCCTATGTTTATTGTCCTATATTTCCTTCTCTCTGACTGACCCAGATGATTTGACTACAGATCCACGTTGTAAGGAAAACTCATCAAAAGACTTTGTTGGAGTGTTATCTTATCAAAAGATCTTAACTCTACATTGTTCTCCTCTAAATGAATCCAAGGCTGGAGAGGTCTGTTAGTTTTTGACATTGAAGATGACCCACTTAAAGGATTCTGAATGCTGTTTCTTTCCTAGTGTATATTGTAATATGCTAAGGGTCGCTGTTACCCCTTTAAACCCAACAGACAGACGCACTGGACACAGGTTAAAAGCAACAAGAAGATCTTTTAATTCTTTTCTTCCTGTAATAGTGCCCTCAAGCACCTCCACCACAATTAACAGGCAAAGTAAATAATCACCAATACAATAATGAACGCAATACTCTCTCCTTCACACCTCCCAGCAAGCTCTGTCCTACACCTCCCGACTCCGGCTCGCTTGCTGGATTCACAGCAGTCCTTCATATAGTCCTTGACCTGGAAGTGCTTTTTCTTCAGCACAGAAGTACTTCGGAACTTCCGTCCTCATGACTTGGGAGTACTTCCGGGCTATGGATGAGGCATGTCACCTCTGGGCCTTTCACAGCTCTTCCTGGTGGCACCCACTGTACCCAACAGGGCTGAGAAATCAAACTACAAGCCCCAGGATGCTCTGCGGGTATCTGGGGCACTGCTACACTCCAGGGGAGCTGCCAACTAGTGTTTTGGGGGAGGCAGTGTCCAAAAGTAGCTGCCTCCCCCCTTCCTTCCATCCTCAGGCTGCCGGCCGTCTATCACAATATATAAACACAGGGAACTCCCGTTTCTGTACTACAACTAACCTTGAAAGCTTGTATATTGTAATCTGTTCAGTTAGCCAATAAAAGGTGCCATTTTGTTTCACTTCTCATTGCCTCCATAATGGCTATCACAGTACATCACTCTACTGTCACTCTGGATGTGAAAAAGTTCTTGTTTTGTGCTCTGTCCATTCCCTCGCTTAAGCGAAATTAAGAAAAAATGACATACAAATCAAAAGATGAATTTCTATAAATCACCGCTACCAACCCATACTGCCATGCCCTCCTCTTTGCCAGTTTGGAGATGTGCCATTTTATTATTCTGAAACATAAACTGGGAACATTGTACAAGTGCAATATCAGTAGTTACACTTTATTCAACATTGATTTTGAGTTTCTTTCCCTAAATTTCAGTATTTTCTAGTGGCATATGGCAGGCTACAGATGTTGGCTGTAGGCTTTCTTCAACGGTTGTTACTTAATTTTGTCCCTTTAGGCCATTTGCCTTCACTGATGTACCATCCTGTTAATTTTTAGAATAAATAAGCCATAAACAGCATCAGATGTGACAGGCAGATTTTAAAAATAGCAAAAAAAATTATATAATCACAAACATGGAATAGAACATTTAAGAATAAATGAGGAAAATAACTTCTTGCAATATTTGTAAAATAAGCAGGGCAACATAAAAATGTGTAATGTAAGTACGTTTGTTAAATACATCTTTTTTATATTAATCTTTTTGTAGATTTGTCACTACGAGTTCATTTTTTGTTCAGACAGATGACACAATATTCGAGTTGGTATTACTGCACTCTCAAAGAATGTTGTCTTAGGTTTGCCATCTGTCAGTAGCCTAGTCCAGTGCTTCCCAAACTCAGTCCTGGGGACCCCCTGGGGCTGCAGGTTTTTGTTCCAACCAACTTCTCTTTTTAATTGGACTTCAAGCCCAATTAAGTGAGCTGTTATTTCCTAATTTCTGTGTTTTGGAGTCAATGGAGACATAACAAAACTAAGATTGGTAAATTTTTTATTAAAATGCGGTTATAAGAGGATATTTTTTTTACCTTTTTAACAATTTTCAGCCTGATTTTCATTCTACTTTTCCTGGTGTCCTGATTGTTTAATTTATCATCTACTAATTAGTGGGTCTGACACTAAAGTTATTGTAGCCTTTCATCACTCAGTGTTGTTTACCTGGATGTCAGTTCTGTTTGTTTTATTTATCATTAATAGAATACAATGAAGGGTGCAAACTGCACAAAAAATAACAAAACAATCGGACAACAACAAAAAAAAGGTAAGTATTTAAAGCAAAAGTAGAAATATTTCTAAATGTTTTATAGAAGTAAAAATCACTACTGTGCTTTTCTAAAGGCAGAATAAGAGAAGGGAAAAAAGACCATCCAAATAAATGAGATCAATTTTTATCACTAATTGTGAATTTGGCTGGAATAAAAACCTGCAGCCTCAGTGGGTCCTCAGGACCGACTTTGGGAACCACTGGACCACATGCTCCCATTATGTTCTCATACGTTTTCTACTAGGAGCTCCAATTTTCTTCCAAAGATAAAGTACTTTGGGAAGAACGGCTATGATATAAGATCTATGGAATTCTGCACTTATGGGGTGAATTAATTAGGGGGTGAGGCAGAGTATAGGAGTCAGGTGGAGAACTTTGTTAGTGCAGAAAGAATTCTCTGCAACTTAACATCAGCAAAACCAAGAAACTGGTTATTGACTTTCACCTTACCAAAGAACCTCTGTGTCCGGTCACTACTCAGGGAGTGAATGAAGAGGTGGCCCACTTCTACTAATACTTGGGGGTTCACATTAATGACAGGTTGAAATTATCTAATAACACAGGGGAGATATAGAAGAAAGGGCAGAAACAACTCTTGTTTTCTTAACAAACCGCATTCTTTTAATGTAGGTGCAATCTTGTACAACTCTGTGATGGCCAGTGGGATCTTCTATGCTGTGGTGTGCTGGGCTGGTAACATCACTTCAAGAGAGGCCCAACGAATCAACAAGCTAATTATGAAGGCAGGATCAGTTATGGGACTTGCACTCGAGACCGCTGGAGGTGGCAGCAAAGTACAGAATTAAAACAAAACTGAGTGCCATTATGAACAATGCTACACATCCGGTCTCTCTGACACATTAAGGGCCGGTTTATACTTCACGCTCAGAACCTGAACACGCACGCATCACGGCTGCCACACGTTCCCAGCGCTCCTTCGAAGCGTCCTCTGAGCACGTCCTCAGAAATTAATGTGATGCATGCGCAAGTTGCAGGACCAGCAAAAAATCGGGGGGTACAGTGTGATCAAGTTGAAATGTGACGTCAGATTGTTTGTTTACTATCAACATGTGACACAAGCAAATTTGCAGATGGATCAATGTGTGTACTTTGATGTTTGAGTAATTTTTCAATGTAGTGAAGTAAATCATCAAACTTAAATGCTGACATACAGTACAAATGTATTTATGGTGCTTTTCTTCATCTATTTCTCGCATAGGTAATGAAAGTGTTGCATTTTACCCACTGTAATAACGCAATACATTTTAAAGGTCTCACATACCATCTTCTGTCTCGTGTTTTTTTTTTTCTTGCACCTTATCATCAGCATCAGAATGTAGGGAAGCCTATTTGAGCCACAGAGAAAAACAAATTAGGGACGGGGTGACGAAAAAAGGTCTATTTCATAATTAAATTGGAAAGCATGTACGTTACATTTTACAGATAAGTCATTAACTTCATTTAAAATAATACTGTTAATAATTACACATGTGGGGTTGACACGGTGGCAGGGTGGTAGCGCTGCTGCCTCACAGAGATTCACTTCCCTGGTCTTCCCTGCCTGGAGTTTGCGTGTTTGTCTGGTGGGTTTCCACAGTGTGCTTCGGTTTCCTTCCAAAGACATGCAAGTTAGGGAATTTGGTGATGCTAAAATGACGCTAGTGTGTGTGCTTATATTCACCTTGCGATGAGCTGATGCCCCTTCCGGGGATCGTTTCTGCCTCACGCCTGATGCTTGCTGGAATGGGTGCATCCCTGGATTGATGGTTGTAATATTTAAGGATCCATTTTTTTCAGAGATATTGTGGCAAGGTGTATTGGGAATTTAATGGATGTTTCAGGCAATTTACAACACAGCGAAGCTGAACGTCATTTTCTCACCTTGATGATATCACACACTGCCACCTGGTCGAATCCTCCAGATTTATGTAATGTACACGAGCAAGTATAAACAGTACACCGCTTGCATAACAGAAGCATCTGCAGGAGCACGTGTCACGTTGCATGAAGTATAAATCTGACCTAACACTGAGGACTTTCAGTCCACAAACTATTCAGCAGAAGTGTGTCAAGAAAGACTATGGGGCTCCTTTATACCAACAGCAACATGCCTCACTGGGACTAGCAATCAAGTTGGACATTTTCTTTCTTTTTAATTTTCTCCCATTTTAGTCATTCTAGTTTGTGTTCAGACCATAATGTGTTTTTGTAGCTATCAATTTATTTGTTTATTTAAAGACCTTCTGTAAAAAGCTAAATTTCTCCCTAGGGACAAATAAAGTTAAATCTATCTATGTGTGTGCTGGTTACATAGTTTGATAGCAATTTTGACTGAGAAACAATGGAAACAGAATGGACTGATCAAAATTCAATCGGGGTCATAATTCGGAAGATTAGCTTTTAATAAATAAAGATGGGTAATCAGAATCGAGGTCAAAGAAAAGAGCAATAAAAGGACAAATAACAAGAACAAAAACAAAAAAAATGCAAGATAAAAATGTGCAGTCAGAAGGCAGAAAAAGTAGTTGTGACCAGTAATTCAGAAAGTAACCATCAGAAAGACTGCAAAGGTTATTTATCCATGAACCCAAATCTTGGACATTAAAAAAATGTAAATTGGTGACCTTCATGCCATTGCAGTAATGACATCACATGTCACACACTCCTGCTCATCAAGAAAACTCAGAATGAAACGTCTGAACATGAGAGTGTGTGGGTGTGCTTATGGCCCCCTTTAATGAATCACTGTTCAAAATAGGACTTGTCCCTGCCTTGCTCGACAACACTGTTGTAATTCTTTCTGCTTTACTACATTAGTAGATTCTGTGAATGATTCCTTGATGTCATGCTGTATGGAGAGATGTGTTTATAATCTAAGGAGATGGGCCAAACAAAGAACAATCCAGCAATGATAATCTTAAAATATGTATTTGAATCTAGGCTAGAGCAGGGATTAATGACTAATTCCTGAATCTAAGTGACCAACATAGTCACTGGGCATCACCAACTGCAAGACCAAGATTGAAGGTTAAGTGTGGTGCTACTCAGATGACATGCAAGAATGGGATACAACCAGGGGTACAGGCACTAGGTAGCAGAACCTGACTCTTGGGATAAGGAACTTGATCTCTCTGACAAACCAGAGACTAGCTTGTTTTAGACAGTGTCACACATGTGCGATTAGGAGACAGCTAAAGGGCCTGGGGAACTGTACTACTACACCAGACCAGGGGGTGGAAGAGTGTGCTGACTGTCTCTCCCAGTTTCTTGCAGACCATTCCCGGGAAATCTCACCAGGTTCCAGCAACTCTGATGGCGTCACTTCCGGCTCCCGCACCTCTGATGATGTCACTTCTGGTTCCGGCCTAGATGACAGCATTTCCTTCCCCAGCCCTTAAAACCGCCATCTTACCTCCAAATATTCAGTTCTGTTTTGGACTCAGTCTTGTGAACATCTCTTTTCAAATATTTCAAAACTTTTGCAGCTGGGAAATAATACACGGGTGGCTGCCCCAAACCTTTATGATGTTTGGAGACTCATTCTTATCACAACAGGTATACCTGATAAAACGTCAACTTGGTGATAGTGCATATTTTCTACTTAATTGTATTTGGAATGGTAAATGAATTTCCACTTATGATCACAAGGTGTCCCCATCTGGCAACACTCTATTATCCTAATATGAGTTCTTATACACTTGCAGTATACTGCAATCAGCCCAAGTTCTTTACAACGTGGCCAGAGACTCATAAGACTTCCTACTGGTTCATGTTCCCAGCCGTCCTCCACTGATGCAGGGTTAGCACCGTTGGAGTGTTTTTCCTTTATTTTAGAGAAAAGCCAAGCAAAATGACACCTTTTATTGGCTAACTAAAAAGATTACAATATGCAAGCTTTTGAGGCAACTCAGGCCACTTCTTCAGGCAAGATGTAATACAGAAACTGGAGTTCCCTATGTTTATATACACACTCTAGGACAAGAAACAACATTGGTAAATCTTTAAATGAGAAATTTTAAATGTAAAAAATTAATAGATTCATTCAGGCTAGGGTTAATTTAACAGGAGAGAAAAGAACGATGTATTGTCAAGATCTCTGGATAAGATAACTGTCCAACAAAGTCTTTTGAAGTTTTTTCAAAACAATGTGGGTCTGTAGACAGGTTGTCTGTCATTCTGAGAGATGTAAACAATCCTCATATCTGGCCATAAAACTCTTGTCTTTATTCAATCCATGTTGTAATGTATTAAATTTTAGCATGAGTTTAACTTCCCATTCTTTTCTCTCTTGCTGTGTTTTGAAGTTGCCCATAAGCACTGTGACTTTAAAGTCCTTCTCACAGTGTCCATGGCTGTTGAAGTGGACCGCCACAACAACATCTGTGTTGCCATGTTTAATGTGGAACCTGTGTAAATTCATTCTCTGGCGGAGTGTTTGTCCAGTTTCTCCCACATAGAGTGCAGTGTCAGGACATTTCATGCAGAAAATTAGGTAGATTACATTAGATGATCTGCAGGAAAATGATCCCTTTATGTGATGTTCAAGTCGGCAGTGTGGTATAACTATACGGTCTGTATCATAGATGTGGGCACATGTTTTGCATCTTTTCTGTAGGCATGGAGATGTGCCATTTTCTGTTGGTTCACTTAGGGAGCCTCGGACAATTAGTTGTTGAAGGTTTGGTGGTTATCTGTATGCCACGAGGGGAGGTTTAGGAAATACATTTTTCAGTGTTTGGTCATTGTTTAGTATTGGCTGAAGTTCTTTTATAATTTTTCGAAGTGTTTCAAGATGTGGGTTGTAGGTGACAACAAGGGGGATGCGATCCTTGTTGTCTTTGTTTTTATATTCCAGAAGGTTGTCTCTGGGTATGGCAGTAGCTCTTCTTATTTGAGTGTCAGTTGTTTTGGGGGTGTAACCTTGTCTGATGAAATCTTGTCTGAGCTCCTGCAGTTGTTGATCCCGGTCTGTCGGGTCTGAGCAAATATGATTGTACCGTATTGCTTGGCTGAAAATAATGGAGCGCCTTATATGCTTGGGGTGGAAGCTATCACTTTTCAGGTAGGTCCGTCTGTCTGTCGGTTTGTGAAAAATAGAAGTTACAAGGGTGTTGTCTTTCAGTTGAACGGTGGTGTCAAGGAAGCTGACTTTTGTTTTTGAGTAATTCAGCTTCAGCTTTATGTTGGGGTGAAAACAATTATATTCATTATGAAAATGGAGGAGGTTCTTCTCACTGGCAGTCCAGATTATGAAGATGTCATCTATGTAACGGAGATACAACATTGGTTTTACGATGCACATTGACATGAAATCTTACTCCAATTTTGCCATAAAAAGATTTGCATAGTGAGGTGCAAACCGACAGCCCATTGCAGTCCCCATTTGTTGCAAGTAGCAATCCTGTCCAAAAGAGAATAGATTATGTGTCAGAGTGAATTTTATCATTTCTATTACTGACTTTGTGGGTAAATCATGTTGTTTGAGGTACATTTCACATGCCAATATGCCATCATCATGGGGGATGTTAGTGTAAAGTGCCTCAACATCCATTGTGGCCAGTAAGGTTCCCTCAGGTAAGGGGCCTAAAGCAGACAGTTTTTTAAAGAAGTCAGTGGTGTCCTGGATGTAGCTGGTTGTATTACGGGTGAGGGGTTTAAGGATGTGCTCCACCCAACCTGAAACATTTTCTGTAAGGGAGCCAATTCCTGAGATTATAAACTGTGGACGAAAAAGTCACACTGAAAGCAGGCAGATAATATTTCTCAATTCTCTTTTTTATTCATTTGGAGTCACAGTAAGTAGAGATTCAAAAGAGTATAACTTATTGCTGCAAAGCTCAATTGAACACCGAGAAAAAATTAGGAGGGGTTTTAATAATTCAGCATTTCATGATTAATAAGACAGAAAGAACATCCTTATCAAAACAGTAAAGTTAAACAATATGTCTGTTGAGCTAGGCATTATCTGTGTTCTCAAAGCTAAGCACAGGAGAGATGCCTTTGCATAAACTACATGTACTTTCTGCAGCCTTGTGACCTTGTCCCTGAAACATTCACTCTGAGAAAGGGAAAACAAGAAACAGCTTAGATTTTATTCATGTGGACACTATTTCTCCTGAACCCTGGAATAACATATTTTTGTTAGTTCCTAAGCCAAAGCCTCTCTTACTGGCAAGTTAGAAAAATAGTTATTATAAAAATTCTAATTTACTAAACACAAAAAATACATGGTGCTGAGGAGAACATTCTTCTTCTACAAGGCCTTCCTGGGTTCCCTTCTTTGTGGATTTTAGGAAGCATGTAGAAGTAACCCATTTTGGGGTTCTCAGGAATTAAACTGTTTACATGATCCCTGATGTCAAGAGGAAAGCTACTTACTATTTTTTTTTAGTTCCTTTTTGTAGAGATCTGTTGGGTCTTCTTGCAGTTTGTAATAATGCATAGTATTGGACAATTGTCTTTGTGCCTCCTGTATATAATCTGATGTGTTCATGATGACTAAAGCACCCCCTTTGTTTGCTGGTTTGATAATGATTTCTGTATTTTCCCTTAGTGAATGTATGGCTCTCCGCTCATCCCCAGTAATGTTTTCTATCCGATTTTGTTGCCTGTTTAAGATTCCTGTTTTCACTCTCTGTCGAAGGCAGTCTATATAATTATCCAGGGTAGAGTTTCTGCCAGCTTCTGGTGTCCATGTGAATTTATTGGTGGGGTTGTTGTAACTGCTTGTTGTTGGTTCCTGTGTGTTACTGTTTTCTTTCTTGTGGAAAAATTCTTTTAGTCTGAGTTTTCTGAAGAATTCTTCCATATCACTGGAGAGTCTGATGTTGTCAATGGGCTTTGCAGGACAATATGAGAGTCCCTTTGTAAGTACCGACATCTCTGCTTCGAAAATGTGAAAATGTCTGTGAGTGGACAACTAAAAATGAAAAATTGATTTCCAGTTTATTTGTATGACTTGTTTTTCTCAGTTTCCTATATAAATTCATAATTAATCTGTACAGTGAACTTTTATTTAGAGTTTGTTATGGTTTCAAATTTAAATGAAGGAATTGACACTATTGACCACAGCCATCTACAACACGGGCCTAAGAACTGAATTAGGTTGTCAAGCACCATTTTAGATACGGTAGTTCATTTAATCCTTATCAAATCATTTCGACAGTACTTTTTCATCCCTGTCAGCAGTTAGATGTGACATCTTCAGGAACAATTCTGGTAGTGGAAACATTGTTTTTTCCTCTAAGGTACCCCTGTGGTATGCAATTTAGAAACTGACTTGAAGGTGAGAACACTCACCTGTGTTTAGCTAAAAAGTTAAACCATTAATTATCTCTTTATTAAAATATTTTAGCAAAGTAAAAAACAGAATGAATGAAAATCATTATATTTTGGAAAATTAAATGTTTTAGTGGGTGGCAACCTCCTAGATAGCAAAATGGTATTGACCAGGTTAAATTCCAAGGGCTTTGCCTTTAATTTTGGCTGAAACCACATTAAATGCACATCTTTTCATTCACATTTGTTATTAAATTTCTTTCTCCTTCAAATTAGAAATTTTTGTAAAATAGAATCTAGCAGGATAAAAAGGAAATATTTCATATTTTCCTTAATTGAGCAAGCTGAACAGTTTCCAGCCAGTCTTAGATGTGTCCTTCATTTATTGCTCTCTCTATATACAGTATGATCTGTTTTGAATACAATATAGTATTATATGACTTACTGACTTGATTTATTAGAATGTAGTCCTTAAACTCAATAAAATATACTAATAAAAATGCCATATGAAGTTGGTCTTTTAAAATACCAGGCTGTGAAAAGCTCTCAAAAGACTTGTGTCAAGTAGAATTGAGCATTATGATGCTTTACTGTCAGGGTGTTCAAGTCACTCAGTTTCTATTCTATACGTAATTTAAAACACAGCAGCCAGAATGAGACACAGAACTACAGTGGATTGAGAAAGTATTCAGGCCCCTCCACTTTCTGCATACTTGATTGTGTTGTAGATTGAATTTTAAGCATGTTTTCATGTTGTCATTATGGGTAATTGAATGAAGATTGATGAGCAAAAATGGCATTTAAAATTAAATCCACAACACAATAAAGCATGCAGCAAATGAACATTCTGTTCAGAGAGCAAGCGAAAATGGGAACGACTGGAAGAATAGACGTAGGTAAAAAACATAAATGAAGTAAGGGTTTAAATCCCACCAAAAACCTTAAGACAAGAACAAGGCCAAAATCAGTAAAGAAACAAACACAAACTGACAAAATTGAAGCGCAAGAAGTGTTTTGGAATTGGAGTGGTCTGATAAGGAAGTGAACCTTGTCACACATGTGTGTCTGAGGATCCCCTTGCTTGCTCAATGAAGGTAAACGGTAACCCACCAGGGCGAGAGAGGGTGCTGTCGCTAACTCTGTTATCGTTTCTCCCCAGAGCTCCCAGAAATCTCCCAATGAAGGAAATTAGCTCCGCCTCTTCTGGTCCTCCCATTATAAAAAGACCGGGTGCCTCCACTAATTTGTTTTTTGATGAGACCAGTTCCGACGAGTGAAAGCTCTAGGAAAGCCTTCCTTTGTTTTGTCAACTAGAATTAGCACTGAAACTATTTTCTGTTTTGTACCCTGCTGCCTTATGTTAAGTGTTACCAGACGGCACCTGTTTAAGTTTATCAAGACATTTGAGAGAATTGAAAGGGATTACCCGGCTGGTGACCCAAATATTTGTGATTTGTTCCAGCTTTGTTTGAACCTGTGTTCAGTCAGCTCACAACCCAGAATGACCCTTTAATCCTGCTGAGTAATGAACTAACAGGCTCACCCTTTACTGGACACAACCTGGCAATTTAGTGTGGCTGAACAAAAAACAAAATGGCAGTGGAAAATGGCCCAAATCAAAAATGAAATTATAGAACATCAAAAATTTAACAAACGAGAGGAAACCATTCCATCCATCAAGCCTGTTTGTTTAGCTAATAGCTAAGTTGTCCCAATATCTCATCCAGATTCTTCTTCAAAGTTGTCAAGGTTTCTACTTCAACTCCATGTCTTGGTAGTTTGTTCTGGAGTCTCACAACTCTTTATGTAAAGAAGTGCTTCCTGGCTTCAGTTTTAAATGCACTTCCCCTTGATTTCCACTGATGTCCTCAAGTACGCAATTCACCCTTAAGATGAAAGAATGTGAAAGAAAGTGCTGCTATGTCTTTCTTGTAGCATGGTGACCAGAACTACACAGAATACTCCGAATGCGGTCTTATGAGTTCATTCTATAGTCTGAGCACAATGTCCCTTGACTTAAATTCAGCAGTCTTTATGATATAACCTAACATTTTGTTTGCCTTTTTAACTATTTCTGTGCATTGCGTAGTCAATGAAAATGTTGTGTCCACATATAGCCCTAAATCCTTTTCAGAGGTTGCTTCCTGTATGACATTGTCTCCCTTCTTGTATTTATAATTGATGTTCCTTTTCCCCATGTGTAGCATTTTGCACTTTTCTACATTAAACTGCATTTTCCAGGTGTTTAAAGCATTGAATAAAAAAACAATTTCAACAGATTCTACAGCATCAAAAAACCCAACAACGACATACCACTCAATACTCATTTTCTACATGTACATTTTCTTGGTTAGGATTATAAGGAGCCGGAGCCAATTTCTTTTGCAAAATATGGAAAGTACGAGACAATAATTCATAACAATGAATGAAATAAAAATAATGATGATAATTGTGGTGCAGTGCATCACATGTTTAGTTTAGGTATGTGCTTTTTATACAGTTTGCTTCTTAAATAGGTAATTGATGCACTGGATACGTGATACCCTCACTTGCCATGTTTTAAATTGAATACTCACTGTGGGATGGGTGAGGTGATCATTAATTCATCAACTGTAGCTGGGCCTGGTATGGGCAAGTCTGGCATCTCAGCAGCCTGGAGCCTCCACCCTGGAGCTCGAAGTCTCTGGAGTTGACTTAATGAACAGTCTTCATTATCTGAGTCTGATAACCCTCACACAACTCTATTCCTAACCACAGTGTAACCAAGTGGAGCTCTGAAGGTCTGCAACTAGACTATAATGGCACCCATTCAAGTCAGCTCCACACACTTGGTGTTCCAGAGTGGAGGTTCCAGGCTGCAGAGATATCTACTTAGTAGAGGCAGTGAGAGAGAAAATGCTTTTCAGTACCGTGGCAGGTGCGGAGGGGGATCGGTTAGTGAAAGGGGCTGATGGTAGGGAGTCAAGAGGCTCAGAAGTAGGATGGGTATGATTGAGATGATGGTAATCTTTGATCAAATTCATTTGGCAAAGACTTGTTTTGAAGATCTTCCAAAAATTTGCCTTTTTCATTTTCTTTCTTGATTTTACTCTTTTTATTCTTTGAACTGATTAAAGTATTTATTTTTCTGTGGATTTGTTTACTTTATTGACTCATTGCACAATAAACATGGACTACCTTTTGCACATTTTAAAAAGTCTTATTTTATGCTTCTCACTTGCTGTTAGTCCATCTCAGTTCAATGAAATACTAGGGTGTCCACTTAACATCTCAGTGTTGGATATGTAAGCCCCAGGCCTGGTGACCTCTGGCAGTAAAACTAAATATTATAGTGCTTTTCATCTTAAAACATATTGAAAAATAGAATTAGATAGACGTGAAATAAGAACTGTATAAAATAATAAAGTACTGTGGATATTAATTGGCCTTGCCTGCACTGTGTTATATAAGACTTTTGATATAAATTTCAAATCAAGCCTCGTCAATTTGTAAAAATGAAGCTCTTTCATTTTCTTGCTCACTGCCCTTGACTTTGACAGTCAGACTATAGTTTTAAATAGACCAACAGGACTATTCTCTTACTAGGCTTATCACTGGATCTTTCTTTGTGCTAATTAAGCAGCAGAAGTAATTGCTGTTCTCTTTGTCTTTGAGCTACAGGCTGACTACATTAGGAGTTGATTGTCAGTAATTATGGAAATACTAGGAAACAATACACTTGTAAGGTGGTTGTATTACAGCTAATGTTACATTTACCCCATCATACTTGCCAGTGATAAGTTCAACCTTCCTCTTATAAGGGTGCCGTAGCTCTGCTATTATGGTGTATGGCGACTATCAATGATGTATGTTATAAAACATTAGTTTACAAACTGTACAGTAAATAGAGCAGAACATATTAATTAATATATAAATTAAAATTGCATATTAATGAATAGGTTAATAATATTAATTAACAGCTTTATACGTTTTAAATGAAAGGCAAGGCATTGAGTCTCTCAGAAAAATAATATTAACACACTTCAGATGACTGCCAGAGTTCTGAACCACACAAAATATCATAAGCACAAAACATATAGTAATAATATAAGAATAATTATAAATTTAAGGAGACAATCTGGCTAATCCAGTGGGTATTAACATTGGACCTGCAGGAATGGCTCCATTTGGCAGTGTAAAATTATTAATATGGGGAACTGGCATCACAGCTTCAAGTCCAGAATGCCATCACTTTTTTTACAACAAATTGTCCATATTGCCCAGTGTGGCTCCACACTAGATGATATGTCAAAATAACGGCCACTTTACCATTAAAGACTTAAAATGATGATATGATGTAAAATGGTACTGAAAAATTATATTAGCTGGCATCCTGTCAGGGGAATTTAATTTAGATTCTAAGTAGGATCTTTATGAATACATATTGTTAGTCTTTACTTCATATCTTGTTTTTCTTGTTAAGAGTGTCAGTGCATGTATCAGTATTTGTAGAAATTAATTCTGCATCATTACATTTTTCAGTAGCTACCAGGATTTTAACAGCCAGACCTACATCCTGTAAAATAAGCTGGCTTTACATAATGTCCATAGCACCACTTGTTCCTACTGGAATCGATGACCATGTCATCCAGGTAGGCAGAGCTATAGGAGTTATGAGTCATAGCACTTTATCCACCGGACGCTGAAAAGTCGTGGATGTAACCCAAATGGAAGGACACTCAGTCTTAGCCTTTGTGGAATCCATTAAAGGAATCTGCCATTAGCCTTTCGTCATATCAAATGTGGTCAAGAACTTCACCTGTCCTAGCTGCTCGAGGACGTCATCCACTCGTGGCATCGGATAGGCATCAAATTGTGAGACTTGACTAAGCTGATGGAAGCCATTGCAAAATATCCAACTCTTGTCAGGCTTAGGGACCAAGACAATAAGACAGGACCAGGGACTATGACTTTTCTCTATAACACCTAGTTCCAGCATGCACTTGATCTCTAGTTCCACTTAGGCTCTTTTTGCCTCAAGAAGTCAATACAGGTGCTCTTGAACAATGTTGTGCCCAATCAGAGAGGTCCATCCAGGTTTTTCACTCACAATCCCTGGGACAGACAGGATAACTGTTTCCAGCTCCCATCATTGGTTGGTAGTCAAATTAGGGCTGAAGTTAAGGTTTGTTTTGTGAGAAGAGCGAACAGGGCTGATCGAAGGAGGAATTGGGTTCCCTATCCTTCTACGGTTTCAGCAGATTTACATGATGTTTCACCAAATAATTGATGAGCCCTTTCCTCTCCTTAACTTCATAAGGATCTTGCCAATGGGCCATTAATTTGGAGTGAGAGGTAGGGATGAGGATCATGACACAATCTCCCAGGCAGAACTCCCGAAGAGATGTGCCATGGTCATAATACCAGGCCTTTGCTGCTTGTGCCTTTTCCTTGTGACTTTTTAGGATGGGTCACATTTTTGTGAATCACGTAACTGTGTATATTTGTGGAGGGGAGAGCCTCTTCCTCCCACCCTTTCTTTAGAATATCTAATATGTCATGGGTTTTTCACCAATATAATAATTCAAATGGTGAGAAACACGTAGAGGCTTGGGGGACTTCCAGATAGGCAAAAAGGATGAGTGGGAGGAGGTGATCCCTTGTCCTCCCAACCTTGCTGACCACCTTGTGTAGCATCTGTTTGAGGGTCTAGTTAAACCACTCCTTTAGACAATTCATTTGATGATGATATACCAAGATCTTTAAATGCTTTATCTTAAGTAACTTGGCTGTTTCCCAAAATGTCTCAGAGGTGAAGGGTGTAAAGAGAGGAATACAGAAAAAGATTTGGGGTAGTAACCCCATATACTTGAAGACTGGGTGAAAAAAGAGACCAAAAAGTCATCAATCATAAAATTTTTTACAGGATTGAGTCCAAAACAGAACTGATGAATGGTTAACAAAATGGCAAAAACCTAATTGGGCCCAGAACTTGAAGTGACATAATCAGGCCTGGAACCAGAAGTAATGTCATCTGGCCCAGGTGGAATTTCCTTTGGGTTGTCTGCAGAAGAAAGAGAGAAAGAGTTAGTGCACACTGCTACCTCCTGGTCTGGCATGGAATTACCCTCTTTCAAGCTCTTTAGCTGCCTCCAATGTGCATGTGTGTGACAATCCTTGCAAAGTCTTTCCTCCCACAAGACCAAACAGACTGAGTTCCCTAATTCAGCTTTTCACTACAACCCAGGACCAGATAGATCATGGCTATGCCTTGTATAAATGTTATTTCCACACCCTTCTTCTAAAGAATTCTCATACAACCTATGAAATTTTCCCCCCTCCTCAAGTTCTCCTCAGTACATTCAACTATAAACTTGGAAAAAATCCAGAGAAGAGCAACTGGGCTGATTCCAGGGCTACAGGGGATGAGTTATGAGGAAAGATTAAAGGAGTGGAATTTTTCAGCTTAAACAAAATGAGATTAAGAGGATACATGATTGAAGTGTTTAAAATTATGTAGGGAATTAGCACAGTGGATCGAGACTGATCAAGATTGTTATTTTAAAATGAGTTCATCAAGAACATAGTTGGAAACTTGTTAAGGATAAATTTCACACAAATGTAAGGAAGTTGGCGGCACGGTGGCGCAGTGGTAGCGCAGCTGCCTCGCAGTTAGGAGACCCGGGTTCGCTTCCCGGGTCCTCCCTGCATGGAGTTTGCATGTTCTCCCCGTGTCTGCGTGGGTTTCCTCCCACAGTCCAAAGACATGCAGGTTAGGTGGATTGGCAAGTCTAAATTGGCCCTAGTGTGTGCTTGGTGTTTGTCTGTGTCCTGTGGTGGGTTGGTTCCTGCCCTGTGTTGGCTGGGATTGGCTCCAGCAGACCCCCGTGACCCTGTGTTCGGATTCAGCGGGTTGGATAATGGATGGATGTTAAGAAGTTTTTTCTTTACACAGACACATGGAATAAGCTACCAAGTAGTGTGGTAGACAGTAACACTTTCAAGCTTTCAAAACTGAACTTGATGTTATTTTAGAAGAATTAAGTGGATAGGACTGGCAATCTTTGTTGGGCTGAATTGCTTGTGCTCATTTAAGTTGTTCTAATATTCTAATGTTCTACTCTTCAAAGCTGTCAAAAAGTATTATATTGATGTAGTAGTTGATTTTCAGCTTCAGCCTTTGTTCAAGTTTTAATTGCTATGTCTGAAGTGATATTGTTTATATAAATCCTTTTTTTTGTTAATTAACCAGGCTATACTCCATATTTGCAGGTTAGTAATTTCACCCATGGCTTCTATTAATCCACTCAGTTATCACACAATATGATTTTAATGGCAAAAGGCTTGAAAAAAACACACATTAAGGATTTCCTCCATGCCCCAGACTCTCTATTGTAAAGCATCAGAGTGGGCAAGATATTTTTTTAAATTTATAGAAAGCACTTAACATAAGAAGACAATTTTGTGTGGCAAACACATACAGCATATACCATAGTTGTGAAGAAATAACTTCAACTACAAAAATACCAAACGTATCCTTTAACCCATTATCCTGCTACCTCTATTGTTTCTTTCTTATATATATTTCAAATACTTTCAATTGATATTGATGTATATATAAAAATATCTAGGTGCATTGTTTCTTTTTAATTTTTCAACACAAATTAATTTGCAGGCTCGCTATTTCACACTAAGCCATTATGTATTTCTGCTTTATAAACTTAGTTTGTAGTGAGTATTCAGAGCCTTGTTATTTGTTTAGATCCATGATGTGTCAGTTGCACTTTTGTATTTTCTCATAGAGGGAATTTGCTGTGTTTTTTGATGATCTCTTCCATTCCTATTTATTACACTTTTTAAACCTACAGCTATGTGGTTTAATCAAATTTTACTGTTAACAAAAGCCAGAAATTCATAAGCATAAGACAAGTCATTTTGTTTTATCATGACTAAGTCATATTTTCTTGAAAAGAGATAAACATCTTGATGTAACTTTAGATGAGGCAACTATGTCTCTCTACAGAAATATTTGGTCAAGTCTGTAATCTATAAATGTCATAAAGGAAAGCCTGACAGTTCCTTCATTAAATACGTATTTATCTGCTGTGTCAAAAATCAGGCCCAACACAAGATGGGAAACCATAGCACCTCTAATGGAATTCCAATTATGTCTGAGGCTGACAGCTTACATCCTGGCTCAGAAAGCCAAGGACTGAATAATAAAGGGTTTGTAATGAATAACACAGACCACTTGCTTTTATACAGTACGTATTTAGTTTTTAAACCATTTTCTTATGCCTTTTACATTGTGGTGCATTCAATAAGCGGTGAAAAATTTAAAACCATGATTAGAGTGACAAAAGCTGGCAAATGCAGTCATTGTAGTTGATTAAAGTGCTTATTAATGAACAAACTTTATTTCCTTATTCTTTTTGAATGAGGACAGAGAGAGAGAGAGAGAAGAGAGAGCAAATAAATAATGGCTACCAATTTTTCTTCTAACAAAGCTCTATAAGTTAACATCTAATTCCATCTTTTATTAATTCTGCCTGATAAACTGGTGAACCATGCACACTTTTTTTAAAAACATTTTGCATTTATATCCCTTTTGATTGTTAGCCGTGTGTAGGGGTTTGGAGCTGTGCAAGTCATACATTCCATATAACGAAAGCCAGTGGTTGATTTTTAAAATGATTTTAAAATCCCTTCTTTTTTGAGTTTGCTTCTAATTCTCACTAGGCCTGTTTAAATAATGTATACATGAACAGTACAATACACTAAAAATAAGAATTCCTGATAGATGGGGAAAAACACCACATTTTCTTCTGACATCCTTATGTTGGCGTGAATGGCAGCCTGCACTAATTACAAAAACTATGTAGCACTACAGATATTTATTACAGCATTTATTGCATTGGATTCAATGATAGATTGAACTGATAAATTCAAGATGTGAATGGCCAGCCTAGAAAAAAAGAACTGCAGGCTTTAAAGTCAACCCAAACCAGAAGTTGGCCTCACCACTGGCAGGCAAGCCCCAAACTCAACAGTCAGGCTTCAGATCTGTCCAGGCCAAGAAATGGAGCAAAAACCTTTTAGCAAGCAAATATCAGGAAAATGGTCATTAAAGGGAAGGAGGATAACTGTTAATGCAGGATGTTTTCCACAGCTAACCTAAAATGTAAATAAAGATTCTTTAATAAAGAATTAATTATTGAAAGTATTCAAAAGGATTCCAGAAAGAAAAAACAGAGCAGAAGCAAAAAAAACTCAATGAAACCAAATAGCAGCAAAGAAATCCAAAGACAGAACCAGATGCAATATGTTAAGTGTGAAGTCAGGGCATTAATGTGGATTCACTCCATGAAGTTAGGAGATTTGCACTGTCGTGAACTTCCAGTGGTCAATCACAAACCCACCACATCTGCCTCAGAATTGTTCTCCTTGCAGTGTAAACTAATAAGAGAACTTGTTTCAGCGTAGTGGTGTGTAGTGTGCAGAGAAGGTGCGGTCAAAGAGAGAGTTTAGCTGACGTCACCTGGATGCTCTTCGCTCACAGTCTTCTTAGGTAGTTTCTGTGTGGCTGAGACAAGCAGCTTTTATATAAGCTTACTCTGTAAGGAGAACAATTCTGAGCCAGTTATTGCAGAGTTACAATTGACCACAGGCTGTCCAGCACAATGCAGCAGAAATAGCCCTGTCTTTTTCGGTCAGTGAAAATGTAGACCACGATAAAATAAGAAGCTGGATGGAGAGGCACAAGAGAAGGAGGGACTCTGGCTAGTACTAGGAGTTCTTGCTGCATAAGCCATGCTAATGAAGAGAACTAGGAATCATTGTACCAGTTCCTGTAATAAAGGGCATTATGATATGATATAGGAGGGCTGTAACTCAGTGCTCAGAGAAGCTAAAAGAAAGTTTGACACAAACACTAGCAAGACACAATGTTGGTGGTAATGTATTTTCAACTGGACTGTTTTATGTTATGAGTCTAATTCCATGGTTGAGGGTGGAAAATCTTATGCATAACTGTGTTCTGGTTGCCAGACTGCCCCCCGTCAGCCACTTTGTGCAACATCTCATTAATAATGAGAAATGTCTTGTGTTTGTGCCTATAAAGGCACGCTCAAATGAAGTGCACTTTGCAAACAGTTTTCTTATAGCAAAATGATAAATTGCTTGCCTTTGGGTATGTTCAATATGGCAAAGCACAATCTGAATGTCTGGCAAAAATGAAGATAAAAATGTGTTAGAACATTGGCTTCAGGCTTGAACTCCCATTTTCAGTTGAGCTGCACAAAAGTGAAGTATTTAATTTCTACAGACATTCCAAGCACCGTATCAGACCTTATCTGACAGAGTATGCAGCACAACTTCTAGTCCAGGCTTTGGTCTTGTCACATCTGGACTACTCTAACTCACTCCAGGTAGGAGTACCAGCATGTGCTTTCAAGCTGTTGCAGATGATCCAAAATTCAGCGGCTCATCTTGTATTTAACCAGCTGAGGTGAGCACATGTCACTCCTCTCTTCAGGTCAATACATTGGCTCTCTGTTGTAGCACACATTAAGTTCAAATCCCTGATGCTTGCCTACAGAGTAGTCAATGGATCAACACTGAGTGTATATGGAGACACTGGTGAGTTGGTATATGCCTGCTCTTTTCGATCTACATGCTACTGTTAGGTCAGATTATCTCAAGTCATAACGTGAGCTACCAGAGCTATGCTGACAACGCACAACTGTATTTATCAATAGCGCCTGATGACCCCGACTCTCTTATCTCTCACTGACACAATGTCTTACTTGTGTTTCTGAGTAGATGAGAAGTAATCTTCTAAATAACTAAATAAGGAGAAAACAGAAATCTTAGTGTTTATGGCAAAAATTGATATAATGAGGATATTAGAAATAAACTTGATTCATTAGGCTTAAAAGTCAAGACAGAGGTAAAGAATGTAGGGGCAATTATTCACTCTGACCTGTATTTTAAATCGCATATTAATCAGATCACTAGGACAGCATTTTTTCACTTAAGAAATATAGCAAAAATTAGACATCTTATAACTTTGCAACATGCTGAGAAATTAATTCATGCTTTTGTTTTCAGTCGGCAAGATTACTGTAACGCACTGCTCTCAGAACTACCCAATAAAGACATCAATCGATTGTAACTAGTGCAGAATGCAGCTGCCAGAATCTTAACTAGGAAAAAAAAATCCAAGCACATCTCTCCAGTTTTGATGTCACTACATTGGTAACCTGTGTCATTTAGAATAGACTTTAAAATACTGCTTATAGTTTACAAAGCCTTAAATAATCTTGCTCCATCCTATATTTCAGAAAGTCTTTAACCTTACACTCCGAATCGTAACCTTAGATCTTCAAATGAGTGTCTGCTTATTATTCCAAGTGCTAAACTTAAAAGAAGTGGTGAGGCAGCCTTCTGCTCTTATGCACTGTGACAGATGACCAGAGACCTTGCCCCACCGGGACACCTGAAGCAGGGAAAGACCAGGAGAGGGGCAATATCTCCCCTGCGCGCACGAGGACAGCCCCCCTGGTTTCCATCAAGGACCACGGATATCCCCCTGTGGGGGTCTGTGGCCACCTCCAGGGGGCTCCTGAATGGTTCCCGAGCCCTGGAGGACAGCACTTCCGCTACACCAGGAAGTGCTGCCGGAAGACCATCTCAGGCCACTTGGAGCACATTTGGGGCGTTATAAAAGGGACCGCCTCACTCCATTCGAGAAGCCGGAGTCAGGAGGAGGAAGGCGAAGCTTGCGAGAGAGGAGTCGAGGTGGCTGAAGAGAGGAAAAGGACTGAATAGTCGTCTTTGAGTTGGTGAAACCTGTTTGTACATATTGTAAATAAACATGTGTGTTGTGGACATTGGTGTCGTATCTGTCTGTGGCTGGGATATCTGTTACAGCACCTAAAATCTAAAATAGCTTACCGATAGAAATATCACCAGGCTAATACAGTGGAGCACTTTATAAAACTGCTAAAAATAGGGCTTTCTTATAGCTTCATTTTAGTTTAACTCTGATATTCTATATATGCATTTAATTATCATTATCATTCATGGTGGCTCTGAAACCCTTACTAACCCCTGCTTTCTCTGCTGTTCTTTTTCCGGTTTTCTGTGGTGGTGATCTGTGCCACCCCCACCCGATCAAAGCACCTTGATGTCCCTACATTGATGGATTGAAGGCCAGAGGTCCACATGATCTTCATCATCAAGTTCTTCCATGTGAAGCCTGAAAACCATGAGGACTGATTGAAGTAATTTATGTTAGGTAGAATGCCTAGAGGGGCCTGGAACCCCTGCAGATTTTGTTTTTTACTTCAGCCGTCTGGAGTTGTTTTTTGTTTTTGTTTTTTCTGTCCTCCCTGGCCATCAGACCTTACTTTTATTCTATGTTAATTAGTAATGCCTAATTTTATTTTTTATATTTTGTCTTTTTTCTCTTTCTTCATTCTGTAAAGCACTTTGAGCTAAATTATTTGTATGAAAATGTGCTATATAAATAAATGTTGTTGTTGCTGTTTTTGCTTGCCTACTTAGGTCTGCCAGGGAACAACGTCTGGCGATGCCACCTCTGCATGGTATCAAGTCTCAATCCAGACTCTTTCCCGTGCAGTTCCTAGTTGGTGGAACGAGCTGCCCACCTCCTTCCAAACTGCTGGCTCCCTCAATGTATTTAAGAAGCAATTGATGACCTATCTGTTCTGTGACTATCTGTCTAACTGATAGGAAAAAAATTCTTTGCTTTGTGCTATTTTATATTGTCTCTTAATTTGTTGATTAAGTTGAATGGCTGTATTGATTGTAATCTATGATTGGAAATTATTAGTTATTACATCTCTTCACTTGTGGCAATCAACTTTTGTTACTTGTCCTATTACACTTGCTGAACAAACAGGCCCTAGCCTAATGTTACTCGATTATGTTTACCTCTGTTGTAAGTCGCTTTGAATAACAGTGTCTGCCAAGCAAATAAATGTGCATAAATGTCCATAGATCCTTTCCATTATTCAGAAGAAGTTTCTTCCAATGTCTACACATGGTTAGCCTTTCTCCTGATTTTTTCAGATGCTGGCTAGTTGTACTAAAGGTCAACTATTTATGATTGTGCTTTTAGTTTATTCAATTAAAGAAAATCTATATATGGCACATACAATTAAGATGGTCTCTATTTTTTGTACTCTGTCGATTAAAAATAGCAGTACAGTAGTTCAGAAATTTGAGGGTATTTTTAGAACTTAAAACATAACATACTACAGTTTTTCTTCTGCCGTACTGAAATATTGAAAAAGTTGCACACTGGGGAGCACTTGATTAGAGAGTGAGGATTTTCCAGTATTGACTAAACCTATTCATCACCAGCAGAAGGCTTTGGATACATTTAAATTTAAACCATTTAGCAACAGCCAGACATACATAAAAGCTTTAGGGAGGGTGAGCTGTACTTTAGCCTGAAAACTGGAGTAGCAAAAATCCTATTATTATTTAATTTCAAACTCTCCAAAACTGTTCTACGAAACACAACTTGAAGTTAAAACCCTCCAAATAAACTAAGATTCGGATGAAAGTTTTAAAAAGAAGCAGTAATCAAGAATCAGCATTCGTCTACAGAATTCCCTTAGTACCATCTAAATACTCATGCCAGTTCCCTGTCGACGTCTGCTTCACAAAAAACTGTTACTAAGGCCAGACACTGAATGGAGCAGATGTTGTCTGAAGGTCAAGCTGCTCCTCTGGCATGTTTAAGGGTAAGCAGGAGCTCTAAACTGCTTACTTGTGCCTCTCTAGCTTAATTAAATGTCATTTTGCTAGGGAGTGCTGGACTTACAAGCACTTGCATATTTTCTACAGTTTATCTACTGTATGTTTAACTATTTATGATTTGTTTGATTTGAATCTCTAAAAGTTTTATCCCAAGCTAGGGTGAGGGTAAGACCTTTCTACACACTAATTTTCTCAAGCTACATTTTCTATGTTTCCATGTGAAAAAGAGAAAATGGCCAACAGTATCTCATTTCTTTACAAAGTACTAGGGTGTTGTACCGTGTTAGCCATTATGAATGTAGAGAAAAGCCAAGCAAAATGACACCTTTTATTGGCTAACTAGAAAGATTACAATATGCAAGCTTTCGAGGCAACTCAGGCCCCTTCTTCAGGCAAGATGTAATCAACTTGCCTCAACTTACATCTTGCCTGAAGAAGGGGCCTGAGTTGCCTCGAAAGCTTGCATATTGTAATCTTTCTAGTTAGCCAATAAAAGGTGTCATTTTGCTTGGCTTTTCTCTACATTTCTTTACAAATAATCTTTAATAAAATTTTGAAAAATTACTTACAAAAGCATATGACCAGTATGCTAATTCAAAAAAATATAAAATATGATAACATAAGAAATTTGACACACAAGAAGAAACCATTCAGTCCGTCAGGCTCATTTATGTAGCAAATAGCTAAACTGTCCCAGTATTTATTCCATATACTTCTTAAAGGTGGTCAAGATTTCTGCTTCATCTACATGTCTCCCTGTAATTCCCTTCCTTAACTCCACCATTGCCTCATCAAAAGCTGAGGATGAGAAAGGAGGAGGCTTGTACATTGAGATGAAATAATAAAAACAAAACTTACTGCTATGGAAAAACTAATGAGATCTTCCGAAGGTCTTCATGCCTTGGGTAATGAGCCAGAGATCTAGACTAAAATCGATTACTTCAGAAACATTTTTCTACTCTAATTTTTGCATAGGCTACAACTGAACTTATCATTCTCTTCTCCCTTTTATACATGTAGATCACAATGCTCTCTAAGCATTTTATTTAACTAACTCTTTGTGATATTGCTAAAATTAAACCAGCACAACAGTACAGTCCTTTACTATTCACAGCATCAAATACATTCAGAAAAGCACGTACCACCTCAAGGCCACAAAGAACAGCTCAACACATGCCAATGTCCCAAGGCCGTGCAGACACAATACTCTTCCTTCCTGCTTTTAAGAAATCTGGTTAATACAGAAGGTGAGAGGATAAACCAAAGTACAGCATATATACACATGAACATTCAAGCTTGTTTTAGTGAAGTATGAATTACCGCGCTGAACAATGTTCATGTTTGGCTACTTGGGCCATTTTAATGTTATGTACTGAGGAGCAAAGCAGGAAAGTTTCAATTTTTATATAGTTTCATGAAACTAATACTAAAATTCATTTTTACTGGTGATTTTCCAACTGCAAAATGTAAAACTCAGTAAAGAGAGTTTTCCGTGTGTTTGAAAGATTTTTATGGGGGAAAAACAAGGAATATTGCTTCCTAAAGGCTCATTCACACTTCTGTTTTTTTTCCCCACAGCTGCACAATGCAAGTAATCGCCGTCACTTCAGTAGAATCAAATCTATTTACGTCTCATATTCACTTTTCCATGGATGTGCAGTGTGTTATTTTTAACAATGTGACATGTCCATACTATATGATCCCCATGAAGATATTGTACATCACAACACACTGTCGTACTGTGTTTTCTCCACAGGTAAATACACCCAACTTGCTACCCGTTCCAACATCACCTAGAAAAGTCCTTTCCTGTTTCTCAGTTCCTGTATGTGAGGGTTCACCTGCTCCACGTGTTTATTGCTCATCACTTATTATTTATGTTATGTAAGCATTTGTGGAAAGTTTGAAAGTTTATAGCCTTGTTATAAGGAAATAACTGCTTAGCAAGGTGCTCAGAATGCCGGATCATGAAAATGGCTAATTGGAGAGCCTAGATGAGTTGCTGTAAAATAAAGTGCCATGATGATATCTGTAAATCCTGACTCTCTCCCAGATGGCTCTTCAATTCAAATGTTTGGATGTATCTGAGCGTATTTCATTTTTGTTCACAAAAGTGTTTTCCAGAAGTGGTTTATTTAACAATATTTTAGTAAAAATACATGTGCTTCAGATGTTGTAAGCATACAATGAGGGGCTTGTCACATGGATTATGCGATAAAATAATGTGAGATTATTTCATAGACTTTTTGGTATTGTTTGCTGTTATCCAGTGTTGGTCACCGTAGACCCCTGTTCTATCAGAAAATTAGTCATGTTTGTTCTGCATGAAAACATAAATTTTCAAAGCCATTACTACAAGCTACATGGGGTAGAGTACATGGGTCTTGTGGCTACATTGCTACAAGGTGACTCAACAGTGGGAATTAAGAAATTCAAGCACTTAAGGATAGGCCTTGGTGGAACGTTTCATTTTTTCATAAATAGTAAGTTTGGCATAGATAGATAGATAGATAGATAGATAGATAGATAGATAGATAGATAGATAGATAGATAGATAGATAGATAGATAGATAGATAGATAGATAGATAGATAGAGTGCATCTGGAAAGTATTCACAGCGCATCACTTTTTCCACATTTTGTTATGTTACAGCCTTATTCTACAATGGATTAAATTCATTTCTTTCCTCAGAATTCTACACACAACACCCCATAATGACAACGTGAAAAAAGTTTACTTGAGATTTTTGCAAATTTATTAAAAATAAAAAAATTGAGAAAGCACATGTACATAAGTATTCACAGCCTTTGCCATGAAACTCAAAATTGAGCTCAGGTGCATCCTGTTTCCCCTGATCATCCGTGAGATGTTTCTGCAGCTTACTTGGAGTCCACCTGTGGTAAATTCAGTTGACTGGACATGATTTGGAAAGGCACACACCTGTCTATATAAGGTCCCACAGTTGACAGTTCATGTCAGAGCACAAACCAAGCATGAAGTCAAAGGAATTGTCTGTAGACATCTGAGACAGGATTGTCTTGAGGCACAAATCTGGGAAAGGTTACAGAAAAAATTCTGCTGCTTTGAAGGTCCCAATGAGCACAGTGGCCTCCATCATCCATAAGTGGAAGAAGTTTGAAACCACCAGGACTCTTCCTAGAGCTGGCCGGCCATCTAAACTGAGCGATGGGGGGAGAAGGGCCTTAGTCAGGGAGGTGACCAAGAACCCGATGGTCACTCTGTCAGAGCTCAAGAGGTCCTCTGTGGAGAGAGGAGAACCTTCCAGAAGGACAACCATCTCTGCAGCAATCCACCAATCAGGCCTGTACGGTAGAGTGGCCAGACGGAAGCCACTCCTTAGTAAAAGGCACATGGCAGCCCACCTGGAGTTTGCCAAAAGGCACCTGAAGGACTCTCAGACCATGAGAAAGAAAATTCTCTGGTCTGATGAGACAAAGATTGAACTCTTTGGTGTGAATGCCAGGCGTCATGTTTGGAGGAAACCAGGCACCATCCCTACAGTGAAGCATGGTGGTGGCAGCATCATGCTGTGGGGATGTTTTTCAGCGGCAGGAACTGGGAGACTAGTCAGGATAAAGGGAAAGATGACTGCAGCAATGTACTACTGTATTACAATAGATAGATAGATAGATAGATAGATAGATAGATAGATAGATAGATAGATAGATAGATAGATAGATAGATAGAGTGCATCCGGAAAGTATTCACAGCGCATCACATTTTCCACATTTTGTTATGTTACAGCCTTATTCTACAATGGATTAAATTCATTTCTTTCCTCAGAATTCTACACACAACACATTTAATCAAATAAATAAAATAAAATTGAGAGTGGCCACTAAAAAGGAAAAACAAAGCTGTTCAATTTTAATCAGTACAGATTTTGTGTTGTAACATACAGAACTACACTATATCGAGCTCATTCTGGGTGGTCTTGCTAATCTGTCCCAACAGCACAGTCCTGTGATATCATTTAAATGAGTTATGTTATTTACCCCCCACTTGTGCACATTTACAATTTGAAGATTTCTGCCTCATGTCTCATGTGTAAATGGCCATTTTTATTGTTGACATTCTCCCGTTGTTTCTTTCAGGACACATCACTTATCCCATATGGAGTAGAAGCATAAAGAATTCATAGCACTTTATTTTCATCTGTATACTCGCTAAGGGCCGACTTCTCATGTGTAATGAAATCTTGAATCAGAATTCAATAGCATCTACCAGCCAGAGGCAGCTTTTATATTATCATGAAACCATCACAAGGCTTTTTTGATGCTCTTGGGAACTGCCCAATAATAAATTAAAACACATCGGTGCCACTCACCTGATTTTTATGAAAACCCACTAAACAAAAACTTTATCGTCTCTTTGAGTCATTAGTTGCCACTGGCAGGGCCATTATCATGTTTGTGAAAGGGAAGATTATGATATAATGCAGTTGTCAATGCTTTACAATTGAAGGAAAAACAAAATTGGAAGATTCTTGCCTTGTTGATAGCAGACATCGGTTTATTTGCTTTAGCACTCCCTGACAAGCAGTGAGAATCCAGTTGGCTCATACAGTAATCTATTGGTCGTAAAGGCAGAAGATGAAGAGTAATGCTTCATTTGTTTGCTGCATCAGTGTGGTAATTTGACGAGTGGATCTCACAGTAATTGTGTTACTTTAACTGCACATTATGCAAGTGTAGACAGGAGTTAATAAATGGTTATGTTTGTGGTGTTTTGTGAAAATGGCTCCTACATGCCTCTCCATGCATATATTTACTAGTGATATCCATCCAACAGGACATACCACAAATACCAAATTAAGCTCTAATGAAGGGGGGTACACTGGAACAACAGAGTGGATTATTTTATCAATTCTTTTAGGACTGTTTTCAGCTTTCACCTGTAAAAGCCATACACTTGCAAGTAAACATTTTCAAAAGATGATATGCTTCTGATTGTTGAAACAGGAAATTGTTTAGTGTAAAGAAAACACTGTCTCTACATCTTTACATTAAATATTGTGGTACCCGGATGGGGGTGGTATCCAGCCGGGACGCCCAAGAAGACCGGAGGAGGGCTTGTGCCTCCTCCAGACCTCGAGGGGGTGACTGCCCTGGGGGCCATGGGTACAGAGCTGGGAAGCTCGACCCTGTAGGGGCCCGTGGTCACCACCAGGGGGCACCCCAATACCAGTAGGACCCTGGACCTCAGCACTTCCGTCACACCCAGAAGTGCTGGGGGGAAGAAAAGAAGGGACACCTGGAGTGCTTCCGGGGATACAGCCGGCACTTCCGCCACACTGGGGCGTGTCAGTGGGAGATTGCTGGGGACACACCTGGAGCACATCCGGGTGCCTGTATAAAGGGGCCGCCACACTTCAGAGGATGACTTGAGTCGGGAGTGAAGAAGGACGAGGTCTCTGGAGGAGAGAAGGAGGTGGCCTGAAGAGAAAGCCATAGTGTATTGGCCAGGACTTTTGGGGTATTGGGGCTATTGAGAAGTGATTTTGTACTATGGAAGACCACGATAAACGTATGTGGGGTAAAACAAACATGTCTGCCTGTCTGTGTCCAGGTCAAGTTCCACAACATAATAAAATGTATATAATGCTTTCCTATTACCCACATACTGAGTTTAGATGCTGTTGAATTTCAGTTCAAGGAAATCTGATTCCCCATCCAGGCCAACTGTGGAGTTTGCACATCTTCAACTGTCCTTGTAGGTCTTCTCGAGTTCCTCGGGTTTCTTTTCACATCCCAGGACAACTGCATTATGTGAACTGGCGACCTCCAATAAGTGAGCATGCCAACAGGCTGGTGCCTATGCAAAGCTGGCACCTGCTGGATGCTACAGATTCTATAATCCAGTGACCCCATGGACAATGGGCAACACTGGCACCTCACAGAGCTTTAATTCTTAATACAATTTAAATGTGGATTACATGGTTCTCCTATGCTCAGGTGTGTTCGATCTAGTTTTATTCCCTCACAATTTAAAGACATGTTTAATTAGTTCAGTACAAGTACACTACTCAGCAAAAATAGTGAACACCAAAACAATTAGCAGAATGTTATATTGAGCATTTGCTTTATTAACAACAAAAAAGCTTGGTCATTGGTATCATTAGGATAAGAAAATAATATATTGTATTCAAATGAAGTGTTGTGAAAATAAATACACCCTACAACAAATTCCACTACCTCCAATATCTTGTAGACTTGCTTGATTTTTAAGAACAACACTGACTCTTCTAGACATTGCATGAACAAGTTGACGACATACTGCCACGTCTATGTTTCACCATTCTTGGAGAATGAGCTCTTTCAGAGCTTGGATGCTGGATGAAGAATGAGACTCAACCGGTCTTTTCAGTTCTCTCTCCATAGGAGTTCTTCTGAATTGAGGACAAGGTGACTTCCTTGGCCACTGAATCACTTTCATTCTGTTCTTCCTCTGAAATGTACCAGTGGTCTTGGATGTATGTTTTAGATCATTATAATGTTGAAAGCGTGTTCTGCAACCCGGGGCACAGAGAGATGGTGGCTTCTTTTCCCCAATATTTTGCACTACATCTGCGAATTCATGATACCATCAATGAAGCACAATTCCTTGGCACCTGTAGCACTCATGCAACCCCACAGAACACTGCCACCACCATGCTTTACTGGTGGTTCTATGCATTTTTCATTGTACTCCTTGCCCTTGTGACATCATGCTATTTAGATACCATCAGCTCCAAAATGTTTTACCTCTGTCTCATCACTCCAAAGTATATTATAGAGTCCCAATGATAGAACAATTCCAGCAGGTTGTTGTACACATTGAAAGACCTGAGTCTCCTTAGCAAGTCCAGTCTGCTCTGGCCCTTCTTAAAACGCACTACTGTGTTGCCAGAACAGTCCATTTTGTTTATTCATGTGCAACCTCAGGTACTTGTAGCTCCGCACAACTTCCACATCCTTCCCATAAATGGTGACTACTCTCAGAGGCTCTTTGGTATGCCAGAAATGCGCCACAAGCTCTTTTGTCTTGCTGATGTTGAGTTGAAGGTTGATGTCCCTGCACCACAAGATGAAGTCTTCAATGATACTCTGACTCTTCTCCTTTATTAATGAAGCCTATGATGGAGGGGGTCATCTGAAAATGTGTGTAGATGACAAGCACTGGAATTGTGCTGGAAGTCAGTTGTGTAGTGGGTAAACAGGAAGGAAGGCAGGAGAGTTCCCTGAGGTGCTCCAGTATTATACTCCACCATTACTAACACACAGATCCTCAGTCTCACAAGCTGCTGTCTGTGGGTCAGGAGATCCAGGAGATTGTGGGGACATCAGTATGCAAAACCTTGAGCTTTTTCCCCCTGATCAATGAGGCAGAATGGTGTTAAAGGCACTGAGAAAATCAAATACCATTATCCAGACTATGGTGCCATCTTTGTCCAAGAGGGAGTAGGCTCTGTGGAGCATGTAGATGAGAGTATCCTCCACAATTATATGAGTCTTAGCGGCAAACTGCAGAGGATTCTGATGTTCTGAAGCCATGGGGTGATGATTGTTTTAGGACCAGCCTCTCAAAGGTCTTCACAATGTCTGAAGTCCTTGGGATCCCTGGAATGCTTTTCCTTGGCACTAGGACTACACAGGATGTTTTCATACAGCTGGGGAACCTTCTGCAAATTCAGAGAAAGGGAGAACATGTGCTAAAAGACCTCTAATTTTAAAATTTGCCTATTCTTACACATGCCAACCTATACAGGTATACAGTTCACAGTTGCAATGCACTTGAAACCCAGGATTATAGTCCACTAGCTTTTGTCTGTAGCTCTCTCTCAGACACCAACCAGGTATGACTGTCACCGTAGCTAATTTCTCTCTTTGCTTTAACCTTGATTGCCTTAGCTGTTCCCAAACCCTAGCAATAAAAATAGAGTGAAATGGGCAAGCTTATACTTTTTACTCTTAAAATATTATCATAAAATCCTAGTGGCATTAATGAAAGCACAATTAAAACATGGCTATGACACCAATATACCCTGTGTCATTCCATAGTTTATAAAACAAATGTTGACCATCATCACATTCAACATTTGTATGAACTCCAAGTGTTGCTTATCTTGTTACTTCCCTCTGATTAGGTCTCTCTGCTACTCAGTCTACTGTCTGACTTTATTCCATCCTCTTCTAGCTGAGGCCCATACATCTTACCTGCTCTTTTTCTCTTGTAATAATTCCTCATATATATAAAGTCTCCAGTAAAACCATCTTGACGCTATAGATGGAACATGGAAGGGAGCTTTTGCACTCAGACGTGGAGCTTCTAAAAAACAGTTAGAAGGCATACTTGTGTTACTTTGCATTCAGAAAAAGCGCTTCAAAAAAATCCAACCACAAACGGCCGACCCAGAAACACAACCATTCAGAATTGATTTGTACACCTTATGCTTATCAGTGACAAATAGCATAATGGCATCTCTAAAGACTCTGATGGGGGTTGTTGATAAATGGCAATTGTAAAATTGTAATAGAAGTTCTTATCAGTGATGTGTAATACAGAGGTATTCCCAAAATACTCATAAACTGAATGTAAACAGGCTGCTTTCTTCCTTTAAAGACATTGTACAGACAACTATCACAAAATGGCAGATGTTACAAAGACACAGAAACAAAGTGAAACAACAGCACATTAACAAACCAATCTTCAAAAAGCAAATGGCTTTTGTGAAATCTTTAACTCAGACTGGCCAGCCACCACTGGACATTCTGTAAAACATTAATGTGCTAAAGCAGGTAAAGTAAAGCAAGGTCTTGGTTAGAGCCCAAGGCTGTAGAATAAGCTAACTTGAAAGGAATAAAGAGGACATAAATAACAAAGGGATGGGATAATAATACAGCCTAATTCTATGGCAGAAACTGCAAAGCAAATTATGTGCATATAGCAAGTGTCTTCCAGTGACTTTGGAAGCAATCCACATCAAAAGTATTGATTAATTGATTGATCAATATAGAAAGGGACACATTTATCTCTGCAAAAATAAATATTTTATGCTGCAAATTGCTTTGGAGGTGACTTTGATAGTAAATGTGATTAATATGCAGGCACAGAGAGCAGACAGCTAGCCCTGTTGAGGCAGGGGGGTGACAGCTAAAAGAAAAGTGAACAAAATTGACTCATCTCTTCCAAAAACACAAAGCATGTCATCGTTTGCCAAGAGAATTGGGTGTCCTACTGAACAAGACCTCAAAAAGAGATCAGGCAGGCTAACGTTATGTATATTTTAGAGTGTTCCTGACATGCATTCTCCCATATGTTAAAATCACAGGGGTAAGAATTTGTAACTAATAAGCTGTACAATAAGCTGTGCCTCTCATTGGCAGCATAGCTAAGTTGACTCCTTCTATACATCTGTAACCCTCTCTTGATCCTACTCTTCACAGTTCCTAACTGACATGAAATAATAGGAACTATGCCACTAGTCACTCAGTCCAGGATTAGATGAAAAATATCATAATGCTGCCACCTGACATTTCCAGCTAAATCTATCCGGGCTCTCAAATGCAGATCCTGGACAAAACCTTGCTTTCTTACTCTCCAATTACTGCTGCTAATGGAAAGTGATTCTTTTGTCTTAATCTTAACTTGATTTCATTTGCACTTATGTTTCCATCATACAATATCTGTTTTAGTAAAAAAGAAAAAAGTGAAGGTCTGAGGAATATGGATCTGTCCTGATCCACAAATCATTTGGATGGGGCTTTACTGCAGAAGAAAAACATGGGGTTTTGGAAATATCTGGTATAACAGAATGACTTGAAGTGTATTGCATTATCAGCAGTAATTGTACACCCCTGTTGAACTTTCTTCCTGTGTCCATGTGGACTTTCTTCATGTACTGTACTTTCGTTCCACATAATAAACCTTGTGCCCCGTGAATGGCTGACATCCCATCCAGAACATCTTGAGGCCAAAGCTGAGAGTTCAGAAAAGGCAGGACTAGAAATCACCGATGTTGAAATGCTCATTTTCCACCTGCCAACCAGACTATCTACCACCCTTCCTTTTCCCATAAACCCAAACCTATGATAATAATTTGTAGCAGGGCTACATAAAATGTCAATCTTATTTGTTTAACATATATAAGTGATGTGTTTGCTCAACCTTTTTTGTATGTATACCTGAAGAAGAGTTTCCTCGCTGCATCTGCAAGAACATTACCAAGAATAGCACTTGGCCCTTGAGGAGGCAGGGGTTCCTGTTACTTGTGGATTGAGTACAGTATAAGTTAGGACCATACATTTCAAAAGAAAAGAGAAAAAGGAAGCATCGTACAACCGTGACCCATCCTATCAAGCACTGCTATTATTGCATGGAAAGCATCCACAGATCATCCCTGTTTATCCTGTTACACATGGCAGTAACGGACTTGGGACTGTTCATTAACCACATCCCAGGACTGTCAGACTAGAGTCATTGGTAAGACTGATTGGGTTCATACTTCAAAATAGCACAGTTTGTATTGTGGTATTCTTTTTTTTTGTTGTTTGTTTTGGATCCTTTATTGATTTTATTAAAGTCATATAACATTCCATACAATCAAGTTAAACTTAACAAAACTAAATTCAAATCAACCCCCACCCATGAGAAAGAGAGGAAGGAGCCAGAGTACTTTTCAGAGCAGTAAAGAGAGAAAGAGGTTTTTTCCCTCCAATATAAATGCTTATTCTAAAATGTTATTGATTAGGTCCTGTATAGTGGTTTGCAGTCATTTCATCATTTGGGACTTGGATGGCTTAATTTCTTAATCTTCTCAGTTTCCATGATTTCTTTGAACTTTTTGAATATATGAATGTTTGTTTGTCATTTTGATAATTATATATGTTTTCTGGTTAAGATAAGGAATGACAACAGAGTTCAGGGCATGTCAGGTTTTCTTTTCACACTATCACTGTATGCATTTCTATCTGCATCATGACTGGGGAAAATGACGGTTTATGTGTATTATATTTCATTATTTTCTAATCAGTAACAGTGCACTGCATGTACACTTGACTTGAGCATTCCTAGTTTTCATCCTCTTTCTCTGTATGTTTAGCATTCATTTGCTCAGAGGTTGATGTGTTTGCTGCTTCCTGAGCAGCTCTTCTTTTCTCCACCCTAGTTGCCCGCTTCTCTTTCGTCGTCGGCATCTTTTCACATTAAAACTGATTAAGTCAGTGTTTGTTTTGCAATTACTTAATGCATTTTCCTTAATTTTTCACTTAAGCTGGCACTTAAGTCTTCAATCTGCCTCAAGAATGATTTAAGATATGAAGAGGTAGTGGAAGTGACGGCGAAGGTGGTAGGGATAAGAACGGCGCCCATACGCATGCGCCACATGGCCACCCTGTTGGCCACTGCTGAGAGTTGATTCTACAATAAAATAAAATAAAAATAAAAAGAGGAATAACCTTGGAGGTCAATCATCACCCATAAATGGATAGTAGATGTCACGTAGTATATGTGTACCAAATTTCAGGTCAATAGTTCAAGCAGTTTGCAAACTACAGGTGATTTAATATCCTGGACACACAAACGAACAGCCACAATAGTGTATTATATATAAAGATATGTTCATTTTTTCTCATATTGAACCTTTCATCTTTGACCAACTGATTTGTTTTTACCATCGACTGAGGAGCTTGAGTGGAGGGCAGGTAAGGAATAAAAGGGTAAGTATGATGTGATGTGGCTGACTCCGAACTTCAGTCCAGCTCAGCTGCCATCTGAGCATGAGCGCTGTTGTTTCAAATTCATATATCAAGAATGTTGCCATAGACTACATTTCCCACAACTTTAAAATTGGTTAAGGGATTTGGATAATGGAGAGATGAGCAATAAAATCAATACAAATGTGAAATTGCTAGTCTTCTACACATTATTAAGCAAAAAGTGAAAATGTCCCAGTCACATTTGCCTTACATTCAGTTAGCATTGTATTGCAGTTTATTCAAGAGAACTGTGAAAAATGTGAATATGTCTTTTTCTGAATTAACTACTGAGTTCCAGGGAGAGAGAGACAATCCCAGAAGCAAAGAGATCAAGGCAGGAACAAAGTAAGCAAGGGACACCCACCCTTTACAGTGACCACTCTTTCATAAAAGACAAATTCAGGGCTGGAAATCATCCCAACTGGCAAACGGGATTAAACTGGACAAGCCAGATATTGGAATCATGGATCTGTATGCCTTCATACAGAGAATATGGATACATCAGATTAGTATAGATTATTACATTAACTTGAGTCTGATACTGACAATTCTGAAGTCAATCCCATGTTCTACAACATAGGCCTGATAAAAGGGAGTGCCCATGATTACTCAGTCTTGAGATTTTCCTGCCAAATCCCAAAGAAATGCAGGTTAGCTCCAATAGCTCCACCTGAAAGAACATGGGTGTGTGCATGAGTGTGTACTGTGATCAACGGGCACTCCATCTGGGGTTGGTAGCCCATGCTTTGTACCTTCCTAGAAAGGTTCTGGCACCCCACAATCCTAAAATTGAATTAAGCATATGGACTGACTGATAACTTCTTAATCAAGAGGCCAGTTCTGACTGTCATTAAGTGGAAAGCTGATGCAAGGCTTATGGGGGCCATTTTGAAGTGAAGAAGAATTGAGCTCATATTAGTGTTTTGTTTCTACAGTCAGGAGGATAACTACCTTGAAGAACTTCTCTGAACTCGACTTAACCTTCTGCCAACTCCATCGCTTCTGCTGCCTACAGAGCCCAGAAGATAATCAGATTGACTCCTGAAGACTGAGATTAATCAAGTAATATAATCAAATAGCTTTGCCCTGTTCTCAGTCACTGGAATCAACAATATCCAAATTTCCATCGTCACTTGACAAGAATTTGTTCCTTATGAGTTTCCAGGTTTTTTTAAGCCTCAGAATCATTACAAGAAGTCATAGGTACATGAAATAAAATAAAACACAGTTTAACTTAGTGTCATTTAACACCCAGAGGAATACTCTAAGCAACATAACATTCAAGGCTGCAGGGGCAAAGGCCTATCCTAGCAGCACCAGGTGCAAGGCAGAGCCCACACTTCACTTACTTGGGGTCCATTTAGAGTTGTCAATCAATCAAACGATCTCACAAACACATCTTTGAGATGTTGAAGGTAAGCCAGAGCACCCGGTGAATAACCCACCTAACCATGGGAAGAATGTGTGGACTTCACACAAACAGCAAGCATAGACAATGAACCCAAGATGCAATGATGTCAAACATGGCCCAGCCCTGCCACCCCATAGTCCATGTGTGAGTCTTTAATATTTGCCTTAAAATGCTTTTGAGAGGGATGCAGCAGAACTAATATCTCAGCAGTCTCCATAACGGGCCACACTTCACAGGGACTGGTGAATATGTCTTTAAGGCAACCCCTAAAATCAGCCATAAGACAACTAATTAAGCCAGGAGTTTTGTTACAGAAAGCACTGACCTTTCATTAAATAATAAAAAAAATATTTCGGTTGAATAGCTAGTGCTTCAAACTTTTGGACTCTTTGACCTACAGAATGTCTAAGCAACCTTTTAATTGTGTAAATTCACACTCTTTGTAAAGGAACAAGAAAGTTAATTGGCTGCCTGGGAAATTTATGTAATACATAATGAGCCTTTACAACACAAACACCGTAGAGGACATTCATGCCTTAAAACAGATCTGGGGTGAGGAAATTGTGCAATTGAAAAAAACAATTCGATAGTAGGCTTTTTAATCTTTAAACTCATTAACTGAGGATGACTACTGTAAGAGTGCACACTCTCTCCTCCTTTCTGAGCAGGGGCACCCTCAAAAGAAATACACAAATCACAATATCCCACTCTGACCCCAATTCCCTTTTATAGACAAGATGCAAACAACAAGTAATGTTAATTTGGCTCAGTTGGACCATGGACCACATCTGACAGAGATTGCTGCAGCTCAGTACATGAAGCGTTATTCGATAATGTTATTCAGATGACTCAAAGGTGATTCATTTAAAATTGCTACAAATCACAATGCTTTATTGGCAACAAACTCTAAAATTAGGTCATCAAAGAGATTTGAATAAATGCCTACTGACAAGAAACAGTACAATTTACAAAGTGACCTGTACTTAGTCAAACATGGCGCCTTCATTCATTCTCTTTTTGCCATCTTCTGAACAAAAGCTACTCATCATGCGTGATCATGTCTATACAGTCCATAGAGCGTATTGCAGCATACGGTGGTATGAAATAACATTACTCTGGACTACGGTACAGTATTGTAGCAGTCTCAGATTCACACCGCCCTTGAGACGGTTGATTTATTTATTTTTTTGGTGTGGACGCCAGGAACGTACCCAGCCTTGGCCTGATGCACATCTCTTACACACAGAGACATAAATTAACAGCAGATAAAATAATAATTCTGTACATTAAATGAAACAAAAACACAAACAACAAATGAACAGATAACCCTCCCTACCCCCCTACAGTGATAAGATGATAACAACACAGCGATAAACACCTAACAATATACGCTAACCACCAAGTCCATAAACAGTCCAAAAGCAGCAGGAATAGAAGGATCAAAATGACGATCCTGTGTACAGCTTTCTGTAAGAAATGAACAGTCCTATCAGTATTCCTAAGGCAGCGAGGGGTGATGAGATTTAGGAGCGCTCCCTCCGATGATAGTGATGATAAATCTGACACACGGCTCACACAACAGGCAGGCACAAGACAGTCCATACATCCATACAGGCAGTGATCCAGGAGAAAGAGAAAGTCTAAGGCAGATGATTCTGATGGCAAAACAGACGGGTGAACACTGACACAAAACTGACTTTTACTCTCCTTTTACTGTCTAGCTGGGCTTCCTTTTAAAGTTCCCGCCGGCCACATTTGTCCCCAACAACCCCTGCAATTGTCCAATCAGGGCAATACCCTCAGAGCAGCTGGGAACTGGAGTCCTTTAATTCGTAGCATTCCTACAACATATACAAAAACTCAGGACAAGTGCAAGACAGGTAAGGAACTACTATACTATAATAGATAAATAATTAAAAATAAATGATAGGTAAGTGAATAGATTTTAATAATTTGAAATAGTTATAATAATGAACAACTAATAACAGTAAAACTAATAATAAAAAACAACAGTAGTGACAGGTGTAACAAATGTACTGCATATA
Organism: Erpetoichthys calabaricus; assembly: GCF_900747795.2. NCBI lineage: Eukaryota > Metazoa > Chordata > Cladistia > Polypteriformes > Polypteridae > Erpetoichthys > Erpetoichthys calabaricus. Next base: position 69,831,309 of record NC_041407.2, read on the forward strand.
AGTAAGCCACTATGAGCAGATGTGAGTGCAGGGTGGCAGCACAGAGTTCTTAGACTGCTAAGGGTAGACACTCTTGTACTACCTAGCAGTAACTGTTTCAGATGCTACTGGACCTTCTGTCAGATGGAAGTGGGACAAAAAGACCATAGGAGGGTTGGGAGTGGTCCTTCATATTGCTGTAAGCTTTGCGGATATAGTGGTATACAAAAATGTCTTTAATGGAGGACCCAATGATCATTTCTACTGTGTGCACTATCCGTTGTAGGACCTTACGGTCAGAGACACTGCAGTTCCCAAACCAGACAGTGATGCAGCTAGTTAGAACGTTTTTGCTGGTATCACTGTAGAGTTTGTGGAGAATGGAAGGAGGTAGTCTTGCCTTCCTCAGCCAGTAAAGGAAGTGTAGACGCTGCTGTGCTTTCTTGGCTATGGAAGTGGTATTACCGTATGTACTCGCGGGTAAGTTCTCCCGCGGATAAGTTGGGACTTGATTTTACCGTATAATTTCTGGTATGTTATAATGTCAGTCGTATAAGTCGAATGCAGAAAACTCATGCGATTGGTCCAAGAGATTATGATATGCTAATGCCCACCTGAGAGAGTAACCACGGAGCACACTGTCTTTTTTTCTATATGGGTATGGCAATGCGCTATATTAGCGCGTGCTCCTAACCTCTCTCTCTCTCTCTATTGTGCCTACGTGATCACATGGTAATACCCAAACTATTCCGAAGCAACGTTTGCAGTGATTTGTGTTTTTTGTATCTCACACCCTCATACACCTTTATCGTAAGAGCATCCCTTATCTACGATGGAGAGTTCAATCAGAAGAAAATATGAAGCTGGTTTTAAATTAAATGTTGTTGAAGTAGCGCAAGAAATTGGTAACTGCGCTGCTGCGACAATATTCGATGTATCAGAGAAACTGATGCAAGATTGGAGGAGGCAAGAAGATGTAAAAAAAAATAAAATTAAGTGTCGCATTTTTGAATGGGCGCATAAGTCGGGGTCTGATTTTATGATCAATTTTTCAGGTTTCAAGACCTGTTATATGTGAGTGTATACGGTAAATGAAATTGAGCAGCTTGGTGCATAACAAGCAATTTGGTGCTCTTGACCTGTTCCACTGCAGAGCTCTCTATATATAATTATATTTTTGTGCCTCAATTTATATTAGATTCTCTATCATCATGACTCAGCTGTTTTGCCTTTTTTCCATATTTCTTTAGTACTTCTCTTATCATGGAAGCAAAAGACATGCCACAAAAAGCACAAAACGCTGAGTGTTGATGGGTACTGAGATCTTGCAGTGTTTGACATGCATGGCACTGGCTTTGATAGAAATATCGTGTCATCAGTTCATGTCAAATTTATTGTCTTGACATTCCTGTTTTTCTGCAAGACCAACCAGCACCATTATGCCACCACTTTCCTTGTCCAGTGCATGAATCCTGCCCCTTAGGTTTGTACAAAATGTAACATCACAACATAACAGAGAGTAACGAGCAAAGGAGCCAAATTTCTCTTTGCATAGTCTCACAACATTGACACTAAAATTATCTTAACATGCAATTTTAAAACAGTAAAACTCACTAAAACATTTTTTGCAGTTTATATAAGGTTTTTGGAGAGCGGAAAAAAACATCGCTCTTTAATTAGCAATACTGTACACCCACATTCGATTTCTCAGAAAAGGTTCCAGATGAACAGAAATTTTTGGAAATACAGTACAACCAACGATAATCCACGATGGGACAAAAAGGTGTTGTGCAAAACAAAAGCTGCAATGAGAAAAAAAAACTACCTGTGGTCTTCCATTCAAAAATTGAGTGCATCATGGTGGTCAGGCTGCCTCCCATCAGCCACAGCGCACTCCTTCTGCCTGACTGGAAATGTAGTCCTGTTGTCAGCATTGCTGTGAGGTTGTAGATGAGATGAAACATAGAAGGAGGGAAAAATATTTTATAGATATTAAGCACCAGTCTTCCTGGCTCAAAGGTGTAGCGGCTGGAAGCGCTGCGCCTCTAAAGACACAATTCACAGGCACTGCAGTGTGGGAGGAGGCAGGGTGATGAGGGAATAGGCAACAGTTGTATATAGTTTAAGCACGCTCAATAAACAGTCAGTAGTTTTTGCCTGCATTAAGAAATCATTGTCTGGCATGTTTTCTTTCCTCGCAGGGCACTACAAAGGTACATATTTAACTGGTCGCCTAACGGCATAGTATTTGTGAAGCAAAACTAATTCATTACTAATATTCGGCTAAAAGCCTCCCCTGTTCTGCAGACTATGAGTCTGACACAAGAGCATTGAGGCAATTAAGGCCTAGATTTACTGTAAATACCCAGTCCATGATTTTTGTTTCATTAGCTACCTTATCATCTAAATGGTGGTCAGATTTGCCACTGATTAGTCTGCTGCTAAGCTTGTGTTACAAATATAAAGCGAGCACAATACAAGTAGGCTGACCTCACATTTGAGGGTTTGATGTGGTCGAATGGTTAGCACAGCCGCAGCACAGCTCCCGAATTGTGTGGTCAGGACACAGCTGTGTGATGCTGGTATACTCCTCTCGTGTCTAGGTGGGTTTTGAACTATCCATGGATACAAACATGCTAGCATCTCCCATCTGGCCCGGCCTGATTGAATGAGGGAGTATAATGAGGAATGGTGCCCTGTTCAGGGTACTGTTTGGGTCACTGCTTTTTGCAGATGATGTTGTCCTGTTTGCTTCATCAGGCCATGATCTTCAGCTCTCTATGGATCGGTTCGCAGCTGAGTGTGAAGCGGCTGGGATGGGAATCAGCACCTCCAAATCCGAGACCATGGTCCTCAGCCGGAAAAGGGTGGAGTGCCCTCTCAGGGTTGGGAGTGAGATCCTGCCTCAAGTGGAGGAGTTCAAGTATCTCGGGGTCTTGTTCATGAGTGAGGGAAGAATGGAGCATGAGATCGACAGGTGGATCAGTGTGGCGTCCGCAGTGATGCGGGCTCTGCATCGATCTGTCGTGGTGAAAAAGGAGCTGAGCCGTAAGGCGAAGCTCTCAATTTACCAGTCGATCCATGTTCCTACCCTCACCTATGGTCATGAGCTATGGGTAGTGACCGAAAGAACGAGATCGCGAATACAAGCGGCTGAAATGAGTTTCCTCCGCAGGGTGTCTGGGCTCTCCCTTAAAGATAGGGTGAGAAGCTCAGTCATCCGGGAGGGGCTCAGAGTAGAGCCGCTGCTCCTCCGCATCGAGAGGAGTCAGATGAGGTGGCTCGGGCATCTGATCAGGATGCCTCCTGGACGCCTCCCTGGTGAGGTGTTCTGGGCACGTCTAACCGGGAGGAGGCCCCAGGGAAGACCCAGGACACGCTGGAGGGACTATATCTCCCGGCTGGCCTGGAAACGCCAGAGAGAGGGAAGTCTGGGCATCTCTGCTCAAGCTGCTGCCCCTGCGACCCGACCTCGGATAAGCGGAAGAGGATGGGTGGATGGATGGATGGATGCCCTGCTCAGAGTTGGTTTTCATTTTGTTGTCAGTGCTTTCAGGACAGGCCCTGGCATACTGTTTCATTTAACAGACAAGTGACTTGGAAAATAAATGGATGAATAACTCTTTCTATAGAGTTTATCCCCTTTTTATTCATGATGCACTTTTGATTCTTTATGTGTTGCGTTCTATGAATGCTATTATGTCAAATAAATGGTCCTAAAACACTTTATAAGTAAAACTCCAAAACACAATTGTTTCCAGTTTTTACTTTTTTCTTTACCATTGAAGAACAAAGCAAGAGAAGTAACTTGCCTTGGGGCACAGAATGAGTCAGAGGTTTGTATTAAACTGGCAGCCAAAGCCATAACCAACAGGCCACCGTGCCCTTAACATCTTGAGGTAGTCCACATTGAATTCCAGTCATGGCACAGCAGGCCTTGACAATCTTGTCCCAATGGAAGTCTTTTCTTATATTAGAATTGCTTAGCTTTTAAATGGACTGTCTGTAAAATGTTCCTTATTGGTCCTCAAATATCACTCAAGGAGCACCACTGAGAAGTTCACACTGAATCCAAGAATGGACACGACTTGACCCAGCATAAGTTTGGCGATGACTACTCTTGTGCGACTAACCACTGACATCTGCGTTCTCCTTCTGCAGGAGTCACTGTTTCGTGACAGTTTGATTTGCATTAAACACACCTGAGTGTATGACTTGTCCTAATTAATCCATTCTTATTATGCTCATTAAGATGTTTGCATTTTTGATAAAACAGAAAAGCCCCCTGGAGTGTAAATTATAAACTCCCAAACACTGGAAATTAAGAGGCTTGTTTATTTAACAGTGATAACTCCAAGAAGCTAAAGCACAACCTGTTTTACTGAATTTAGTATTTCAGAAATGATAAAATATTCAGCTTCTATTGCACGTCTGTCCAATGACAGTAATAGGAGAAGCACACCAGAATGGACACTTAGAAACCTTTAAGAACAGCATGTAAGAAACTGCATTGAGTAAACTGGAGGCAGTTACAATTAATTCTTTGAATGGCTTTTCGGAAATTAATAAAGAACAAATAAAAAGTGGCATGGTAACAGGGGTTAGTCCTGCTGTATCCTAGGTGTGAATCCTGGTCTCTGTCTGTGTGCTCTCCCTGTGTTTAAGTGGATTTTTCCTGGGTACTCTGTTTTACCTTCCACATCCCCAATGACTTGCAGGTTACGAAACCCCTGAAGATTTTATTTTTTTGGAGATTTTTTTGTTTGTTTTTTCTGTCCTTCTGGCCATCTGACATTATTTTATTCTTTGTTACTTAGTATTGCCTATTCTTATTTTTATATTTTTCTTTTTTCTTTCATTCATCTTGTAAAGCACTTTGAGCTACGTTATTTGTATGAAAACATGCTATATACTGTAAATAAATGTTGTCGCTGTTGTTAGTTTAAATAGCAACTCTATATTGTCTGGGTATGTGCATGTGAGTGGGTCCTGTGATGGACTGGAGCCTTGCCTAAGGCTGTTACCTACCTTACCCCCAGTGATGCCAGCATAGACTCATGCACCCTTATGAACCTGAGTTGGATTAACTGGGTTTAAAAATGTTATGTTACGTTATGTTATGTTATGTTGTTATAAATACAAAACCATAGCTGGGTTTTGGATTCCAGTTACAGTTGGTTCTGTTTGTTTCTGTGTAGTGTAAACTTTCTCCTTGTTGGATTTCTTAGGTTACCCATGCATATTAGGTTAATGAAAAACTTTAAGTCTACACTATGAATCTCTGCGTGTCTACAAATGGATTGACATTCTACCCAGCACTGGTTCATGCCTTGTGCCTGATGCTTCTGGTATTGTTTCCCTAAAATATTTTTGGTGGGTGACTTGGATAACAAGGGATTTACAGTGAAAAAACACTGGTGCAGCACAGAGCATGGTGTGGTGTGGTAAGACTGTAGGAAGAACAACGAACTATCAGCTGGCAGTGATGGCATACATTATTCCAGTGTAGAAGGTAGGTAGGGCATGGTGGACAAGGGGCTGTAAACCCAGTAACTCTCCTGGAAGCCACAGAACTGTTTGAACTGAACTTTGTTTAATCTCCCATCTGACTGAATGTGAATTTTTGGAGAAGCAGAAGTGAAGAATATATTTCTTTAAGGAAAGACAAAATAATAGATTAGTCAAAGTAATAACAGGAACCAGAGTGTGTAACTTGCCACCATCTGAGCGTTAGCGCGGTTGTTAAAATTTAAAACAACCAATGAAGACCAAAGTTTTGAACCAGTTGTAGATGACAAAGAGATTGTTGGGCACCTCCAGTGTTAAAAGAGTTTGTGTAGTCCTGTCTCAAAGAACTAAAGGTCACCTTTTTAAAATCGGCAACTGACAAAAAATCTTGGCTAACACTCCTAGTTGGAAACAACAGACTTTAACAATAAAATTTTATGTTTATCTAATTTGAGGTCATTATCAAATGTCACACCTTAGTTCCTAGCACAGGATTTAATGGATGGCGCCAGTGAACCAGAATTACAGTCAGAGGCACTATGGAGGTCAGAGGGCCCAAACATTGCACAATCTCAGTTTTCTCTACATTTAAATCAAGAAGACTTGATAAGATTTCATGTCTTCCGTACAGTCCAATAAGAAGTCCAATAAAGAGTGACCTTGCTTCAATGTCATCGAAGGAGATACAATATTTTTTAAATACTGACCCTAAGGGGAGCATGTACAGTGAAACCTTTATTAAGCTTTTGTTTTGGTTTGTCACAATTAAGTAGAATTTACTACAGATTTCCAACAGTAGTGTTAATGTAAGCATACAAGTTATTAATGTATTTTCTCATCCTTCTTTTACACTTAGAGCTGTAACAGCTATGCACCCTTCCAATATTAGACCCTTTTTTGCAAACAACTTATGCTGTTACAGCTAGTTATTTATTATTTGCATGAATGCCCCAAGTATTTAGCATCTACTTAATTCAACAAACCATTTTGTAAATTATAGACCTTGAAACAATGCACCATCGTAACAACTAAACACATAAAACTGCAGCACCAATGAAGACTAGAAATAAAAAATGTCCATGAAAAAACAAAAGCACAAAATAGCAATGCAAAAACCTACAAAGCCAAAAAAAATATTAAAAACTTACTTAATTTAAATTATATTAAAAACTAACTTAATACTGTTAAAAAAAATATTGGGCTGCAAGGACTCAAGGGTCCACTATAGGGGGCTTTAGCCTGGTCTCCTTGTTGTAAAATTAGAGCCTCACACAACCTCTGAAGTGATTCTAGGGTTGGTCTGGAAGTCTCACAGAGTAAGACGTATAATAGATACGTAGGTCTGGAGACAACCATGAGTGAATTCTGCTTAAATGTGTGTAGAAACTGATGCCACATTTGTGGAAAAGTGAGCTGTACAGCAGGAGCAGATTGCAGGCTGTCTCTGACTTCCAGGGTTCAGTGTGCTTTGTCTCCAAATGTCCATAGCACTCCACGTCTTTAGCACTCCCAGTTCATCCCACTGTTATGACCTAGGGGCGAGGAAGGAGTAACGACAAGGGTGCTAACTGATTTATAATTAATTTTTTGAAATCGCACAAATGGAACCAGAAGTAATCTGACACTATTTAAGTCAGATGAAAAATTAAGCTGAATTAGGTAATGAACTTAAAAATGGCAAACAAGATATAAGATGCAAATTCCAGTCTTAAGCAGGCTGGTGTCTAAACTAGTAAAGTTGCACAAGACCATTAAGTTCTTAAAGTTTAAAAATTCAATAGTGTCCATGCAATAAAGGCTTCAACTAGCCTAAATTGAAAAATGAATACAGTCAAAATAAAGTATGTTGACTTCAAAAATGGTTTACACAAAAGATCCACAAATTTGACATAATAATAAAAAGAAAAAAGTCCACATCACTAATACTAATCCTTCTGCTAAGCCAAAAATCAATTGTGGAGACTGAAGAGAAAGGAGGCTAACACCAGGGAGAAGAATTTAAAGTCCCAGTGGTTAGACTGAGGATTGAGGAGGCCTTAAATAAGATCCCAGGTGGCAGCTCTAACAAAACACACCTGCGTGACTAGGGAGCCCCGGCCTCGCTTTGCTCTACTTTTAAAACCTCGGAAAGCAAACACACTCTGTATCTATAAAACACAATCTCTGTTTGCTTGTCCTTTAGACACAGCTTTGTGTTTTAAACCACAGACCTCAAGTTTAGCACACAGGTACGTCCACCTGCAGGTTACTTCAGGTCTTTAACATGTAACTTTCAGACTTGGTCCTCTGAGGGCTCAGGATCGGGGTGAGTGGTAAGAGATCCTTCAGTGTGATTTACCAACACAGAAATGGCCCCACACTGGTATGACGGTTGGCATGCTTACCTTTTAATCAGTAGTGTCATCAAGCTCCTCCAAATGCTTTGTTTGTGCCCATCCTGACTGGCCAAAATCTATCTCCATGTGAGTTTAAATGAAGCTTAGATGGCCAGTGAGAACTAAGCTAATCTATTTAAATTAAAATATTCCTACGTGACTAAATACCATGAAACTTTTTCAGTACTTGAAAACTGAGAAGTGCTCAACACAATTTGCTTATTTCTGAATATTATATTATCGACTGAGAAAATAGCAAGTGTGATGCTTGGGTGCGTACAGCTGCCCCAACCCCGACACAGACAGGCAGGACACTAAGGCCCTTCATAATCTGGCACCTCCTTATCTTTCTGAT